>NC_086220.1:5149272-5241772 GCF_035770615.1 Melospiza melodia melodia | reverse complement strand
TTGAGCAGCTGGGAGGTTTTAATCCATCTCTCTCTCTCTGGTTTGGGATCACAGGATAACCCAGGCTGGGAGAGCAGGGTCAGCCAGGGACTCAGGCTGTGCCTCTGCAGCGTTTACCTCATCTGGGTTTGAGAACTTTGTGTGTTCTCCCATTGGAAGGGCTGGATTTGGGATCAGAGAAGGGCTTGGGACCGGTGGGACATTAGGGACACCAGGGCTGGGCTGTCACCCCTCAGGAGCAGGTGAGCAACTGCATTTATCAGTTCCTGAGCAATGTGAGCAGGTTGTCAGGAAGGCAGGGGGACTCCTGCATTTCCCAGGGCTGTTAATCCCTGCTGGCAGCACACCGGGACACACTTCCAGGTTTTCCCCCATAAAACAGAGGATAGGGCTGCTTTCACCTGCTAATGATGAAAGACAAGCTTTCCACTTCATCCTCTGGGCACAGGAGCTGTGGGTTCATGGAGAAGGACACATTAGGAGACACCAGTTTGAAATGAAAAGCACAGCTGACACCCCGGGCGTCCCCTGGCAACTCCTGCATTTCCCTTTTGTGCCCCTTCTGAGGCTGGCGGGGCAGTGGTGACCCCAGCAGGACACAGGGTTTGTTACCAGGTGGATTTTTGGGTTGTTTTGCTGCCTGTCTGAGCAGTGCCTGTTGGAGGATGAGGTCACAGCTTGGCTGCCAGCTCTGCCTGGGAGGGATCAGCTGCAGTGACCCCCGCGGGGGCTGCTGCTTTGGGCATTGTTGTCCCAGTTCTTGCCCAATGCACAGGTCCCACCTCTGGTGATGTTTGTGCTGCTGGGACTCAGCCCTGCAGGCACGGCCAGGCCCTTCTTGTGCCCAGCAGTGTCACAGGTAAGGCACAGCCCAGTCCTGATGCCATCCCTGGGCTGCCCTCTGTCCTGGGGTGCCCTCTGTCCCTGGGACACCCTGCATCCCTGGGGTGCCCTCAATCCCTGGGGTGCCCTCTTATCCCTGGGGCTGTCCTTTGATCCTAGGGTGCCCTGGATCCCTGGGGTGCCCCTCTATCCCCGGGCTGCCCTCTGTCCTGGGGTGCCCTCTGTCCCTGGGGCTGCCCTGCATCCCTAAGGTGTCCTGTCTCCTGAGGCTTTCCTCTACCCCTTGGTTGCTCTCTATCCCTGGGGTGCCCTCTATCCCTGGGGTGCCCTGAATCCCTGGGGTGCCCTCTATTCCTGGGGTGCCCTGAATCCCTGGGGTGCCCTCTATTCCTGGCGTGCCCTCTATTCCTGGGCTGCCCTCTATCCATCTATCTATACCCCATCCTGGGGTCCCCTCTATCCCTCTCTCCTGGGCTGCCCTCTATCTCTGAGGTGCCCTCTATCCCCAGGCTGCCCTCTATCCTGGGATGCCCTCTATCCCTGGGTGCCCTCTATCCCTGGTGCTGCCCTCCCTCCCTACCCCATGCCCAGCCCACCCCTCAGCCTGTCCCTCACTGCCTTCTCTGACCCCATCTGCCCCACAAAATCCAGCCCTTCGCGAGATGGCTCGCTGGGGATGGTGGGATTCGATCAAAGCTTGGCCTTGATGCTCTTGGAGGTCTTTTCCAGCCTTAATGATTGTACAGTTCTCTGATTCTTTGATTCTCTGATCCCTTTTCCTTCTCTCCCTCCCCGTTCCCTGCTCTCAGCATCCTCCTCCTGTTGTCATAACAACGAGCACCAGCCCGGGTGGCCGTGCCACCCCTTCCATCGCCGGCAGCTCCTCCTGGGAGGGAGCAACAGCCCCAAACCATCTGGCCAAGGTGGGGAGGAGCCCCGGCAGAGGGACAGGGGCTGTGTCCCCTCTCACACTCTGTCACCAGCACGGCTGGGGACACGGGGCACAGGAGGAGCTGTCCCTGGCTGCTCTGTGCAGCACATCCCAGCCATCCCTCCTTCTCCTCCTCCTCCCAGCTCCCTGGGGACCCAAATCCCTGGAGCCAAATCCTGGTTCCTCTCAGCCTCAAATCCCTGGAGCCAGGTCCCCATTCCTCTCAGCCCTCTCCTCAGCAGAGCCCCAAATCCCTGGAGCCAAATCCCTGTTCCTTTCAGCCCTCTCCTCAGGGGAACCCCAAATCCCTGGAGCCAGGTCCCTGTTCCTCTCAGCCCCAAATCCCTGGAGCCAGGTTCCTTTCAGCCATCTCCTCAGTAGAACCCCAAATCTCTGGAGCCAAATCCTTGTTGCTCTCAGCCCTCTCCTCAGTGGAAGCCCATATCCCTGGAGCCAGGTCCCTGCTGCTCTCAGCCACAAATCTCTGGAGCCAGGTCCTTGATGCTCTCAGCCCCAAATCCCCGGAGCCAAATCCTGGTTCCTCTCAGCCCTCTCCTCAGTGGAGCCCCAAATCCTGGTTCCTCTCAGCTCTCTCTTCAGTGGAACCCCAAATTCCAGGAGCCAGGTCTCTGCTGCTCTCAGCTCTCTCCTTAGCAGAGCCCCAAATCCCTGGAAGCAGATCCCTGCTGCTCTCAGCCCCAAATCCCTGGAGCCAGGTCCTTGATGCTCTCAGCCCCAAATCCCTGATTTCGGTCAGGGTCCATTCCTCCAGGTCCCTGTTCCTCTCAGCCCCAAATCCCCTGTGGGAATCTATAAAATCAGAGGGTTTTAGGAAGGTTTTAAAAGACAGGCTTTGTCTGTAAATAAATTGCCAGCGTCATCCCCTCCCCATGTGACACCTCCCCAACATGCAGCACACCCAGGCACAGGCAGGTTTTTGATGGGGCAAATGGTGGCAGGGCAGGGCAATCCCAGGAGGATTTCCAGGTGAATAAATGGAATTGATGGGCTGAGTGCAGCTCAGTTCCTGAGGAGGAGCAAGAGAAAGGTGGAAATTCCAGATTTTTTAATAATAATCCTAATTTTTTTCCCTTACATTTGTGTCCAAGGCCAGGCTGGACAAGGCTCTGAGCATCCTGCTCCAGTGGGATCTGTCCCTGCCCAGCTGGGGTTGGAACTGGCTGATCTTTAAGGTCCTTTCCAACACCCAAACCAGTCTGAGAATTTGGGAATTCAGCCTGACCTCCACCTATTCTCATGCATCCATTTCTCATGGCTTCAGCTCTGTGAGGAGGAAAAACTGGGGGAAAAAAGGAGGAAAAACTGCAAACTCTGAGCACCCTGCTTCAGTGGGATCTGACCCAGCTGGGGTTGGAACTGAGTGATCTTTAAGGTCCTTTCCAACACCCAAACCAGTCTGAGAATTTGGGAATTCAGCCTGACCTCCACCTATTCTCATGCATCCATTTCTCATGGCTTCAGCTCTGTGAGGAGGAAAAACTGGGGGAAAAAAGGAGGAAAAACTGCAAACTCTGAGCACCCTGCTCCAGTGGGATCTGACCCAGCTGGGGTTGGAACTGAATGATCTTTAAGGTCCTTTCCAACCCAAACCAGTCTGGGCTGTAGGAATTCAGCCTGACCTCTATCCATTCTCATGCCTTCATTTCTCACTGCCTCATCTCTGTGAGGAGGAAAAACTGGGGGAAAAAAGGAGGAAAAACTGTAAACTCTGAGCAACCTGCTCCAGTGGGATCTGACCCAGCTGGGGTTGGAACTGAGTGATCTTTAAGGTCCTTTCCAACACCCAAACCAGTCTGAGAATTTGGGAATTCAGCCTGGCCTCCATCTATTCTCATGCATCCATTTCTCATGGCTTCAGCTCTGTGAGGAGGAAAAACTGGGGGAAAAAAGGAGGAAAAACTGCAAACTCTGAGCAACCTGCTCCAGTGGGATCTGACCCAGCTGGGGTTGGAACTGAGTGATCTTTAAGGTCCTTTCCAACACCCAAACCAGTCTGAAATTGTGGGAATTCAGCCTGGCCTCTGCAGAGCATCCATTGCACACAGCCTTAGCTCTGTGAGGAGGAAAAACTGGGAAAAAAAGAGGAAAAACTGGAAAAAACTCCAATTTTGGCATTTCCATGAGGGCAGCATTTCCACTGCAGGGATGGGGTGGCTGCAGCAGAACCAGGATTTATCCAGATGTGCCTCCAGGGACATGGGAAATAAAACAGTAATTAAAAGATGCCACTCACACACGTAGTGATATGTTGGGACTTTAAAATTTATTCCAACATGCTGTTTTTTTAAAAATACGCCCAGACCGAGCAGACAATCTGAGCTGTAGTAAAGGCAATATTATACTTGTAAAAACTTCTCATTCACAGTACAGATGTCATTTACAATAAGGGTCACAAACATCAAATACTGAGTATTTTTCTTTTTTTTTTTTTTTTGTTTTCTTGTTTTTTGTGTGATTTTTGTTCAGTTTTTTTGTTGTTTTTACATCAGACTGTGCTTTTTACCTGCATTTTTTTTTTGCACTGATATAACCATACAGACATTGCAAGATGCAAGTGTAGAAACTGGAATTCAAATAAAATTACAGGCAAAACTACCAAATTCCATTGGACGCTGTACATATTTACAGTACCATTTTTTGGAATGTATTGCCATTTTAAGAACATATAGAAACTTTCTACAGACTATTCCACTTACAGAATACATACACCTTTTAGAAAAAAAGGCAAATATTTATCTTACATGAGACCATGTATATTAAATTTGCGTACACATTATTATTATTATTAATTATTATTATTAATTATTTTTTACATTACATTTACTAAAGTGATCGTAAGTGCCATCATATCTCAGTAATGAAAACAGATTGGTTTTATGCCACCAGGACTGATGTTTTTTAGTTTATTTTTTTCCTTTTTTTCTTTTTTTCTCTTTTTTTTTTTTTGTAAATAACTTACAATATGGTTTTATTTGTAAATACTGTGCAATAGACAGAAATGTTAAAAGGAAAGGAAAGAAAAAAAAAAAAAGCAGATGATGAACAGAGGAAAAACAAGGAGAGCAGGGAAGGGCTAGATCAAATCCTGGAGGATTTTGCACGGAAACTGGGACAATTTGAATGATTTCTCCAAGGATATTGCTTGTTCAGGTGCTGTCCTTGTGGATTTTGGCCAAAACCCAAGGCAGGGAAAGCTGCAGATTTGTTGGGCAGGGAGAGGCAGAGCCCCAGCCCTGGCAGGAAGGATTTGGGATGCTCTGGGTGGGAATTACCTGCCCTGTCCCAGCAGAACTGGGCTGAATTTGGGATCAGAGCAGGGCTTGGGACTGCTGGGACATTGGGGACACCAGGGCTGGGATGTCACCCTTGGGAGCAGGTGAGGAACTGCATTTCTCAGCGGGAAGCTGGACATTTACAGCTGTTTCATTATGGATTTGTTCCCTGCTGCAGCTCCTGGGTATCCAGCCAAGGAACTGGCCATAATCTGAGCTGGCAGAGCTCTGCCTCGAGGATGGGGTGGTTTTGGGGAGCCCTCTCCTCATCCCATGGTCTGCTCAAGACCCCAAGCTCAATTTAGGAGCTAAATCCCTGCTGCAGCACAAAGGAGTTGCTGAAACTCCAAAAGTGCTCAAGATTGAGGTCCAGGAGCTTTCTGAGCTCTGGATGTCAGTCCTGGTATAAGAACACAGGCAGGGAGTGATCCCAGAGCTTGGGCCAAGTCCTCTGTGTGCAGGAGGAATTCTGGCTCCAGAGCATCCCTGTGTGATCCAGGAGCTGCACAGATGGGAGCCACCCAAACAGCTCAGCAGGGTGAAATATCTGTGAAAATAATCAGTGGAATATCCCCGTGGGATTGGGGCTGATGGAGCAGCCACACCACAGGAGCAGCCAGGCCGTGCCCTCATGGATTATAAATTGGAGAAGCTCTGCCGTGAGAAAAGCAGGGGATTTTATTTCCACCTGCTGCTGAACAGGAAGGGCTGGGCTCTGCTTCTTCATTTACATTATTAATACATTCTCTGGTAAATTATCCCACTAATTGCTCTGCAAAGCCACCCTTGCAGCCCTTGTGGGAAGCAAAAAGGGATTTTCCATCCCTGATTTGCAGGCAGAACAGACATTCAGAGCGACACGAAAAGCTGTGACCAGCAATCAGCTCCCACCGAGGGTGACACAGGGGGACCAAAAGGGATCCGGCTGGGAACGGCAGCCACCGCTGAGGGCTGGGGGCGACACCCAGCCCTATAAAAACCCCGGGAGTGACATTGCTGCGCTCCTCGGCCGAGCACGGGGCAGAGGGACACACTCGTGTGCCCGCAGCCAGAGATGCTGGTGCTGGTGCTGCGGGTCCCTCCCGCGGAGCTCTGAGCTGGCAGTGCGACCATTAGCCCTTAATTAGCAAGGAGTTATTTTTTGGGGGGAGCCTTCTCGCCCCTTGGGTACAGCGTGAAGCACCATTTCACCCCAGCCAGAGAAGCCAAACTGGGTTGGGACTCAGATTTTTGTGTGCCCATCTCCTGAGTTTTCGGCGGTCCCTGCCTGCCCCGCTCCGGGGCTGCCGGGGATGGGGAGGGGATCCGGGCAGGGAATGTCCCCGGGAGCACCTCAGCCCTTTCCCAAACTCCTTTTCCTGGGTTATTTTTTGGCCCCGGGTGAAAAGATCGGGATGGCTACACACAAACTGCCCCGATGCTCCGCAGCTGAGATGCAGAAAGCTTCGAGGTGCTGGGAAAGCTTAAAAATCCTGATAATGACAATAATAACCCTCCACAACAACGATAACAAAATCATCAATAAACCAATGTAAAGACTTCAGGGTTTTCTTCGGCTCTTTTCCCTCCTCCTCTTCCCACAAAAGACAGAGGGGGAAAAAATCCACGGAAAGTTTAAATAGATTAAAGATTGAAATGCAGTTACAGAAAGAAGCTGAGCAGATTTGATCTAGCCCAAAACTCGCGGCAAATGCACCAAAAAACCAGACACAGCTGCTGCAGTATTTCATGTACCATACATATATATATATATATATATATATATATATATGTAAAATTAAATACATAAAGCTACCTTGGATCAAGTTAAGAGTGTGACAATGGGCAGAAAGTGACCGAAATCGGGGAAATCTCTCGATTTCATGGGTGGTTTCCAGGGATGCTCACACCAGCCCCGGCCGAGCACTCCACTCCCACTCACCCCGGGATTAAGCGCGGATTAAGGACGCACTTAAAGCCTGAGGAGGGTTTAAACCGGTGCTTAAGAGCTCGAGTGAACAGAGCCGAGCTCCAGCCCCTGCTCTGCCTCTGAGAACAGGAGCAGCTTCCAGGCTCGGGGCCAAAAAAGGGGGAGATGGGAAAAAGGGAAACCTGATAAAAGTGCTAATTAGGGGATAAATGGGTTCTGGACGTTGTTTTGGTCAGTGTCACAGCCTTAATGGTATTTCCATGATATCTTTTTTTTTTTTTTTTTTTTTTTTTTTGGACTTAATTCCTTTTACAAGAAGAGCAAAAAAAAAAAAAAAAAAAAAAGAAAAGAAAAAATGACAGAAGATTATTAAAAAAATTTCTATTCTTTGCCCGTGAAACGGGAACAGTTCGTAGCTCATCAAGTCTGGCAAGGAAATATGTTCTCATTCAGGATTTTATTTGATTACTTTTATTATTTTTTTTGTATTTTTATTTTTTTTAAAAAGTGTATTACATACCCGATAAACTGGAACAGCTCTGAAAGAAGAAAGAACTGGTCCACTGGTTAAATATTTATATCTCCTTTTTTTTTTTTTTTTTTTTTTTTTGTTAAAATAAAAAAAAAAAAGAGGTTTGTACAGATTCCATCGACCAGAAAACCCTCTGAAGTAGTAAAGAACCTGCAGGGGCAAACGACTTGAAGCTTTGTGGTTTAAAAAGTTGTGACAGAGGAATGGCTCTGTCGGGGTCACTCTGGATTTGGTATCGGATTTATTGGCAGTTCAGGTCTTTGCTCTGCCAGGAATGCCCATCCTGAAAAATCTGCTCTGGAAAAAGCTGCTGCGCATGCATAACAAGCTGATTTTGCAAGCATTCACCATTCAGCATTAACATTTTTATCTCCCAAAACCAGCCAAAAACAGGGCCTGTCCATGCCAGAGGGGCTGAGCTGGGGATGTCCCACGCCAATAAATAAATAAAGGTGAGAACAGGAGCCAGAGGCACCGAGAGCCCCAGAGGAGGAGTAGAGCCTGGAGCCCTCCTGCATCCCTGGAGATCCCAGAGCAGCCTGGGGTGGGATGGGATGGGATGGGATGGGATTGGGAGGGATTGGGTGGGATTGAGTGGAATGGGATGGGATGATGGGATGGGATGGGATTGGAGGATGGGAAGAAGGGATGGTACAGACAGGACATGATGGGATGGGATGGGATGGGAGGATGGGAAGAAGGGATGGCACAGACAGGACACGATGGGATGGGATGGGATGGGATGGGATGGATTGGGATGGGATGGGATGGGATGGGATGGGATGGGATGGGATGGGATGGGATGGGATGGGATGGGATGGGATGGGATGGGATGGAGGCAGCTTGTCCACAACTCAAACATGCTGGAGGGAGAAAAGTTTTCAAGGCTGAGTTCCTCCCCCTTTGACACCAAGGGAGGGTTTGCAGAGGCTCCCCCAGCCCAGGCAGGGCTTTGCCGGGCGCTGCAGGAGGATTAAAGCAAAGCAAGCAGGAGGCTCGTCCAGCGAGAGACCCTTCCTGGCACGGGCTCTACATTCCATACATTCCTACCTTCTCGCAGGTAAATCTTTGAAGAAGAACATTTTTTTTTTCTTTTTTTTTAGTTCTTTTTTGTCCCTTTTTTTTTTTTTTTTTTTAGAAAAGTGCTTTGCTGGGTTCTGCAGGAGGGAGGGGTGCTCGCAGTTTGTCGTCCTCTTTTCGAGGGACAATTTTTCTCCCTGCACACAACGAACCTCCCCTGCTCAAGGAAGTGCTACTTTCAGTCACAAGGTCAGGGTAAACACGTTTTTTCAAATGTAAAGCAGTTTCAACTGTTTAAAGCACAACCATAGGGATGCGAGGAAAAAGAAAACCAAAAAAATCCAAGCACTTTGCAAGAATTAAATAAAGCATGTAATAAATATGAATCATAAACTTCTGTACACAGGAGCAAGGGTTTAGGGTTTTTTTCTTTTTTTTTTTTTTAATCATTTAAGCAATATAAAAAAAAAGGTTTTTTTCTGTTTTGCTTTTGTTTTCAGTGCATCTTCTTCCTCTTTAAAATGCTTAACCCTTTCCTTTCTGCATCTCTCAGGCCCAGGATTACGCACACCTAAATGGCAAAAAAGACAACGTCTAACAAACCCCCTTTCCAAAAAACTTTAAAAAAATATTCACAGCCTCAAACAGTTTTGTACATTTCAAGCAACAAAAGGTATAGAAAAAGGCACAAGTAACTGCATACATGTGGAGATAATACCAGACTGGGACAAAGAAAACCAGGAATTTTCCATGGGTTTGGTCATTCACTAGAGTGCTTCTTATGATTATACTAAAGGAAATAGTGTTGAAAATGTCTGTTGATTTTACAGAGGAAGCCTAAAGGTGGAACAGCTGGCGGAGGTTTAAGTACTTCCCGCGTTTTCATCCACCTTTTTGTGAGTTTGACCTAAATCGGAGTGCTCTGGGTGAGGGCTGCTCCCGACGGGCTCTCCGGAGAGGTTCCTGGGGCGCGGGGCCTGGGGGTGGCCATGGGGGGCTTCTGAGGGGCTGTCCCTGGCCAGTGAGGGGACGGCTGAGATGAAAGTGCAGGCTGGTTCCGAAGGGGTGCTCGAGCTGCCCGATGGCTGCTTGCCCGTGGCTTTGGAGGGTTCCTCCCCGCTGGCCGAGGGCTCCACATGGGGCTCCTTGGGGCTGCTGGGGCTGCCTGGGGACACCGAGGCCCGCGGCTGCTCCGCTGGGGCGGGCTCGGCCTCTGCTGCAGGCCCATGCTCCTCCTGCTCCTGCTGGAGCTCGTTAGTCCTCATCTTCTCCTCCAAGAAGCCACCACCCGCCGGCTCCGGGCTCAGGGTGTACTTGGAGACCTTGGCCACGGGGGACACGGACACCGATGAGGGCTCTGGAGGGCTCTGGGGCTCCCCGTCCCTCGTGGCGGCCCGGCTGAGCTGGGCGAGGCCGCTGGCTGAGGGGAAGTGTCCGCCTTGGAGGGGCAGCACGGGGCCGGGCACCAGGCTGGCGTGGGAGCTGGGCCTGGCCTGCACCATCTGGATGCCCCCGATGGGGATCATGGGGTACGGGGTCCTGGCGAGCTGCTGCGAGTGCAGCGGGAGGTGGCTGAAGACATTCTCCTCCCCTCGGCCGGGAGCGTGGAGGTCGTGAGGGGCCTGCAGGGGCCGGGGGCACGCAGGCGGCGGGGTGCCGGGAGAGCAGGGCGGGCTGTGGGGTTCCATCTTCTGTGCCGGGGGGGAAAAGAAGAGCTGGGTCAGTGTGACACACGGGGGATGGCCTCCAAGGACTGGGGTTAGGGTTTTATTCGGGTTTGAGGGAGGTCAGGAGCAGCACAACCCACAGCGTTTCCCTTCTGGGACAAATGCGCCCATGGTGTGTTGGGTTACAGATCCAGGGATTTAGCTTAGGCCGGGATCATTATAAAATCAGAAAAGAAGAGCTGGGTCAGTGTGACACACGGGGGATGGCCTCCAAGGACTGGGGTTAGGGTTTTATGTGGGTTTGAGGGAGGTCAGGCAACTCAGGGAGATGTGGAGCCCCAGACCTTGAAGGTGAGGGGCAGCACAACCCACAGCATTTCCCTTCTGGGACAAATGTGCCCATGGGGTGCTGGGGCACAGATCCAGGGATTTTGTTTAGGCCTGGATCCTTATAAAATCAGATTTATTTGGTTGGAAGGGACCTTTAAAGGCCATCTTGTCCAACCCCTGCCATGGGCAGGGACACCATTAACTAGACCACAGATCTCCAAGTCCTGTCCAACTTGGCCTTGGGCTCTTCCAGGGATCCCCCTGGGCAACTTGTGCCAGGGCCTCCCCACCCTCTGAGTAAAGAATTTCCTCCTTAGCTTTAGTCTGGATCTCCCCTCTTTTAGTTTAAAACCATCAACCCTACTCTCAGAGCTGCCTCTGGAACACTGGCAGAGCTGCCAGAGCTTGCTGCCAGCTGAGCTGCTTGGGATCCCTGTCAGTGCAGGGGGTTCCTGAGAGCCCAGAATGAGGTTATTTTATATTTATTTATTAATTTTCACTGTGTTTTCCTAAAGCAGGATTGCATCCTTACAGCTGCTGGGTGCAGGGATGCTTCCAGTGAGAGGCAGCATCAAGTCCAGCACACCCAGCAGTGGGTCCCCACCACCACCCTCATGGGGTGCTCTGTGCAAATCAAGGGTTCAGACCCTACATTTTACCTTTTCCTCTTTCTCTCTCGGTGCTTCCCATAGTTTCCTAACGTACATCATGGAGAGATATGTGGCTAAACAGAAATGGATTAATTAGTGATGAGGTTATGACTAAATCCCTGCACAGGACTCCCAAGAAGAGGAAGCAACAATTGTAAATCAACTTTCAATTAAGATGGGGTTGGAGATAAAATGTGAGGATCCACTGGAGGGCACATTTCTTTGTAGGATTATGGGGAATAATTCCCTGATCCTGTGAGCTGGATCTCTGAGGAGACAGCAGAGGAAAGCAGCAAAAGAGAACAGGAAAGAGAAAAAGGAAGAGCCACCAAAGGTAGTGTGTGCTGGGTCAGCAGTGACAAGCCCCAACACTGCTAAGTGTCACTTATCCACAGGAAGCTGTGGCTAAATCACTTCAGGGATGCTGGGAAACCCCAAACAAATATTTCAGTGGTGCAACAATCACCACAGGGAGAGACTGCCCTAAGCAAGGGCCAGTGGGAAGGGAGATTGTTAGGGTGAGACTTGGCAGCGAGCCTGACACTGGAACTGAGCTAAGATCATCTTCAAGCTCTGTTTGGGACCTGACAAACCCTCCTCTGGTCTTCCTGTCTCTTGTGGCCTCACCAGGAATGTTAATTTTGCAATGAAAGCCCAGCTGTCCATTGTGCTGATAAAGGGGAATTTTTCCATTTAGGTTTTTGCTGGTGCTTTGGAGGCAAACAGAGAAGTAACAGTGGTGGCTTTGGGTGCAGAAAAGGAGGAGGAAAATGAAGCCAAAAGGTAAATGTGACCAAAAGAGTGGGAATGGCAGACAAGCAGAGCTTAAAACCTTGTCTCCTACTGTGGATTTGGGAGCTGAGGGGATTTGCTCCAAGCAGATGCAGCAGGAAGTTATCCAAACAGAAGAGATGAAGGATGAGGGTTTCCAGAGCCCTGGGATTCATCACAAGAAATGGATTGACAGGAAAGGAAAACAGCATGAAAGGAAGCCAAGGTTTGGCCCTAAAGTAAAGGAGTCTCTGAGAAGGTGAGACAAAGACTCAGAGTGGAAAAGAGCAGGAAGGAGGCACCACAGGACAGAAGGTTAGCATGGGCATGGCAGAAAGGTCTGGAGAAGCTCTGGCTCAGCATCTGGGGTGGCAGGGGCTCTGTAAGGGCCTCTCTCTCCCCAGTGCAGCCCCTGAGGGCTGGAGTCTCTCCCCACAGTGAGGGGTCTCACGTTCCTCAGCACCACTGACAGCAGAGCCAGGCACTCCAGCAGGAATGGGAAATATTCCCCCAAACACCCCCATGGATCTGCCTGCAGCCCTGGGGGGGAACAGGAAAATTCCCTTTACCCACAGGATTTGATTTGTCCAGCAGGGAGATTAAATCATGTTCTGGATCCAGTGGGAACCCCCTCTCTGTGCTGAAGAGAGGAGAGATGAAATGAGAGCTGTCCAAACAAATATTTCTCAGCAGCTCATCCAGCAGAGCTGGCTGTGGGTGGACACAGGGCTCAGCCAGGGCTGGCTCAGGTCACTGACCACTGGGAAATGGTCACAGCTCCACCCCAGCCGGGGAAACCTCAGGGATGGGAATGGAATTCCCAGGAACAAAAAGGCTCTTAGTGACAATTAATCATTAAAAGTTTGTCCTTGCTGATTGTCCCAGCAGGACTGGCTGGCTCAGGAGTGGGAATAACCCCTTGGAGAAGGGATAACTTTATTTCTCTCCAACTGAGAAGGTCAGGACCCAGATGGGTGCAAAACCCACCGCTGTCCCCTGTCCCTGTTCTCTGGGTCACCTGTGACAGTGATCACAGGGTCCCTGTGCACTTCTGCATCACAGCCTTCACCAAAAACCATGTCAGAGACCACCCTGTGAGGACCAGAGGGCAGCAGAGCACTGGACTTACCAGCTTGGACTCGTAGAGCTGTAAGTTTTTGCCAAAGAACCTGTGAGGTAGAGGCATCGAAGAGAATATTCCGGGCTGGGCTTGATATGAGCTTGGAACTTTGTCCTCTGCTGATTTGCTCGTGCCAGGCAAGTCCTCTTTGCCAGGGGGTGGATACCTGGCCAGCTCCAAGCAGCCTGGAGACAAGACTTTCTTCAGGGAGAAGTACCTCAGGGATGCCATCTCTCTGCTGGGCGACGAGTGCCTGGCAGGGGCCACTTCTCCTTCAGGGGGAAGGGCTGTCCTCGGGGACAGCTCCCTCTGAGGGGACAGGTGCCTGCTGGGCGACAGCTCGAGCCTTGGGGACACGCATCTCAGGGGAGACACCTCCCTCCTGGGAGAGAGGCGCTGGCAGGGGGACAGCCCCCTCCCTGGGGACAGGCACCTCAGGGGGGACAGCTCTGCTGTGGGGGAGAAGCGTTTGGGGGACGTTTCGTTTTTGGTCAGTAAGTGCTTCCTCGCCAGCACTGCTCTGCTGCTGCTGCTGCCACCCCCTCTGCCACCCTCCTGGCTCGGGGACCACCTTTTCCTCGGGGAGGTGTCTTTGGAGGTCGACAGGTCCATGACCAAGGACATCTGTGGCCTGGTGACAGATTCTCTCTCAGCAGGAGCCAAGTGCTCGGTGGAGGTCAGAGCTGGTCTGTGGAGGCTCAGGAAGCTGTGGCACACAGCAACGTCACTGCTGTCTGCTGACCACTTGCTCTCCAGCCCTGAGGAGGAGGAGGAGGAGGCCTGCTGGCCTTCCCCTGCTTTTGGGGTGCTGGAGGCAGCTTCTTGAGCTGGGGATGTTCGGGTGCCTTCCTCTGGAGAGGACGGGGAGCCACCTGAGGAGTGCAGCAGGAGGGTGCCAGCTTTGCCTTCCGGCAGCTTCGGCGCTGGCTCGTCTTGGCTCTCCTCTTCCTCCTCGTCTTCCTCGTCCTCGTTGTCGTCGTCGTCGTCAGATTCCTCGAGGTCTGAAAACTGGTGTTCCTCGATGGGCTCAGATCCCTCCCGCCCCTCAGAGTCCTGGAAAAGGTCTTCACTGGTTCCTGGAGGCAAACACAGAACAGAGAGTAGAAAACACAGGTTCAGGGGCTATTTCTGTGTTAAATCTGCTCATCAAACACATGTTCAGGGTCTATTTCTGTGTTAAATATGTTCATAGAACACATGTAAGGGGCAATTTTTGAGTTAAACCTGCTCATAGAACACATGTAAAAGGCTATTGTTGAGTTAAATCTGCTCACCAAACACATGTAGGGGGCTATTTCTGTGCTAAATCTGCTCATAGAATACATGTAAGGGGCTATTTTTAAATTAAATCTGCTCACAGAATACATGTGAGGGGCTATTTCTGTGCTAAATCTGCACACCAAACACATGTAAGGGGTTAGTTTTGAGTTAAACCTTCTCACTAAACACATATAAGGGGCTATTTATGTTAAATCTTCTCACCAAACACATGTAAGGGGCAATTTTTGAGTTAAATCTGCTCGTAGAATACATGTAAGGGGCTATTTCTATGTTAAATCTGCTCATCAAACACATGTTCAGGGTCTATTTCTGTGTTAAATCTGTTCATAGAACACATGTGAGGGACTATTTTTGTGTTAAATCTGCACAGCAAACACATGTGAGGGGCTATTTCTGGGCTAAATCTGCTCACAGAACACATGTAAGGGGCTATTTTTGAGTTAAATCTTCTCACCAAACACATGTTCAGGGTCTATTTCTGTGCTAAATCTGCTCACAAGCTCTAAGGGCACCAGAGGAGAGAGGATCTGGCTGCTCCTGGGTCAGATCATCGCCTGCTCTGAGCTGCAGCCCTGCCCTCCCTGCCAGCTCCACTGCTGCTGATCCCAGTATATCCCAGTGAATCCCACTCTACCCCAGTCCCAGTTCCTGCTCTGCCAGCACACACAGCCCTCAGTCCCTGCTGGGCACCTGCCACACTCTTTATTTGCTCTAAAATGCAAAAAAAAATGAAAAACCTTTAATAGGTGAGAACAGCAGCACCTCTACCCTTCTGTGGGGTTTGGTGATTATTTGTTACAATGGTGACTCCAGAATATCCACAGCTGCCACCAGCTCCATGTGTTGGGCCCTTTCCTGCCCAGATTTCATGACAGATAAACATCACCAAGGCAGAAATTTTGCTAAAAATCAAACAGGGTGGAAGGAACCTCTGTGGATCTCCCTGGCTGTGATAAACTCCAGCTGTGGTTTGAGGGCAGAGGGTTTGGGGCTCTGTAAATCAGAGCTTGTAGGCAGCGAGGAGGATAAAAAAGGAAATTCTACAGGGTTTTAAATATATCTGCTGGTTAAAACACATCTCTCTGCTGCCCGAAGGGCTTTCTGAGGTGGGTACCTATTGTAATTATGGGGTGCCATGTGGCAGGCAGAAATGATGAATCTGACTCCATCTTCTCAGAAGACTAATTTCTTATTTTATGATATTATATTATATTAAAGAATACTATACTAAAGAATACAGAAAGGATACAGAAAGGACTTTTGCTAAAAATCAAAGAGAGTGGAAGGAACCTCTGTGGATTTCTGTGGATAGGATCAATTCCAGCTGTAGTTTGAGGGCAGAGGGTTTGGGGCTCTGTAAATCAGAGCTTGTAGGCAGCAAGGAGGATAAAAAAGGAAATTCTACAGGATTTTAAATATTTCTGCTGGTTAAAACATATCTCTCTGCTGCCTGAAGGGCCAGCAGGAGCTTTCTGAGGTGAGTACCTATTGTAATTGTGGGGTGCCATGTGGCAAGGAAGAAACAATGAATCTGACTCCATGTTCTCAGAAAGCTAATTTATTATTTTATGACACTATATTATATTGAAGAATACACAGCACCAACTCCTCCTGATGGACTGAAATCCTAATTTGGTTTCTTTGGAATGCCAGGGCCTTCAGGAAGCATTTGGCATTCCCAATCCCATGGATTTTCCCATGGATTTTCCCATGGATTTTCCCATGGCTGTCATCCAGCCAAGAGTCTGCCTGGAGCTGGGAACAGAAAGGAGCAGCTCACCCTGGTTCCAAATATCCCTGGGGCACAGCTCCCCCTGCAGCTGACCTGTTGGATTTGTGGGGTGCCCCGATGAAGGGAGGAATGATGAATCTGACTCCACATTCTCAGAAGGCTAATTTATTATTTTTTGATACTATATTATATTAAAGAATGCTATACTAAACTATACTAAAGAATACAGAAAGGATATGTACAGAATGTTAAAAAGATAATAATGAAAACTTGTGACTATCTCCAGAGTCCTGATTTGGCCCTAACTGGCCATAGAGTGAAAACAACTCACAATAAAAACTAATAAAACCAATAATCTGTGGGTAAACAATCTCCAAACACGAGCACAACACAGGAGAATCAAATCAGATAATTATTGTTTTCCTTTTTCCCTGAGGCTTCTCAGCTTCCCAAGAGAAGAATCCTGGGCAAGGGGATTTTTCCAGAAAATGTGACAGTGACAGGTACAGAGCTGTCAATGCTCAGAGGCAAATCTGCTCCTCCCCTGGCGGGAGTGCAGAGCTGCTGGCAGCAGTGACAGCAGTGACAGCCCAGACGGGGCCACCGGGGACAGCCACTGGATGTCACTGCAGCCCAGCAGAACGGCACTGCAAGGGCCCTGCTCGGGGAATGCCACCCGTGCCCAGCCAGGGGCCAAAGCTGTGGGACACCTCGGGTTGGAGGCTGGCAGCAGAGCACGGAGATGCTGGGACACCTGTGGGTGACACCTGTGGGTGACACCTGTGTGTGACACCTGTAGGTGACCCCTGTGTGTGACCCCTCTGTGTGACCCCTGTGTGTGACACTTGTGTGTGACCCCTGTGTGTGATAACTGCATGTGATACCTGTGTGTGACACTTGAGTGACACCTGTGTGTGATACCTGTTATACAACACCTGTATGTGACATCTGTGTGTGACACCTGGGTGTGATAACTGCGTGACACCTGTGTAATACATGTGTGTGACACTTGTGTGTGACTGTCACTGTCATGTTTTCTGGAAAAATCTCTTTGCCCAGGATTTTTCTCCCGGGAAGCTGAGAAGCTTCAGAGAAAAGGAAAACAATTCTTATCTCATTTGCTTCTCCTGTGTTTGCTGCTTTGGAATGTGTTTGAAGATTGTTTACCCACAGGTGATTGTTTTTACTCAATGACCAATCCGGGTCCAGCTGTGTCAAGGCTCTGGAAGTAGTCACGAGTTTTCATTATTATCTTTTTAGTTTCCTTTCTGTATTCTTTAGTATAGTTTAGTGTAGTATTCTTTAATATAATATAGTATCATAAAAAAAAAAAATAGCCTCCGAGAACATGGAGTCAGATTCATCATTTCCCTCCTGCCATGGGGCACCCTGAAAATACCACAGGTGACAACTGTGTGACACATGTATGTGACATCTGTGTATGACACCTCTGTGTGAAAACTGTGTGTGACACCTGTGTGACATCTCTATGTGACAAATGTGGGTGACACCTGTGGGTGACATCTGTGTGCCCTGACGAAGGTGGGAATGATGAATCTGACTCCATGCTTTCAGAAGGCTAATTCATTATTTGATGATACTATATTATATTAAAGAATACTATACTAAACTATACTAAAGAATACAGAAAGGAAACAGACAGAATGTTAAAAAGATAATAATGAAAACTCGTGACTCTCTCCAGAGTCCTGACACAGCTTGCCCCTGCTTGGCCAAAGAGTGAAAACAACTCCCAGCAGAATCCAATGGAACAATCCCCTGTGGGTAAACAATCTCCTAACACATTCCAAAGCAGCAAAACACAGGAGAAGCAAATCAGATAATTATTGTTTTTCTTTTTTCTGAGGCTTCCCAACTTCCCAGGAGCAAAATCCTGGGTGAAGGGATTTTTCAGAAACGTGAATGCCACTCTCTCCCTGGAGAGGGATTCTGGATTGTGAAATCCTCCACAGTGACGGGGCTGCTGGGCTTGGGCTGTTTGCAAACCCCCAGGGGAACTGAGCTCAGAGCAAATATTATTCCAAACTGCCAGCTGCAGGCTGAACCAAGCAGATTTCCTGCTTGGAACAGGAATGCATTTCACTGGCAGAGCTGGGAGCCAGCCCTGACTCTGCCTTTGGGGCTGGGGACAGGCAGGAGCTGTGCTGGGCATGGTGCGCTCCTTTCCTTGCCCCAGCTGGGACAGAGGAATCCCTGTCACTGGAAATGCCAAATTTGCCCCAGTCAGGGGTCAGGAATGAAGGGAAAGTGAAGCCAGCCCCAAAGGAGGAGCTGATTGCATTTGCCACCACAAATTCCAGTGAGGGAAACATCCCAGAGAGTCCTGGGACAGCCCCAGGGAATTGCTTTGGCTTCCTGACACAATCCCTGTGTGACATCTGTAGGTGACACATGTGTGACACCAGGGACAGAGCTCAGACCTGAGCCAGGCTTCCAAAATTCATCCTGCTGAGCCCATGGGGAGAGAAAGGGCAGGGCTATAACAGATATGTTTGTTTGATATTTGGGAAAAATGATGAGGAGGGTTTTCTTTTACTAGAAGGTTAACTTATATCATCATATCATATCATATCATATCATATCATATCATATCATATCATATCATATCATATCATATCATATCATATCATATATTATATTATATTATATTATATTATATTATATTATATTATATTATATTATATTATATTATATTATATTATATTATATTATATTATATTATATTATATTATATTATATTATATTATATTATATTATATCTTATTATAGTATATCTTATTATATCATATCTTATTATATTATATCTTATTATATCATATCTTATTATATCATATAATATTATATTATGTGAATTTGTTAAGTATTTAATTGCACAACTCTACAGTATTTTGTGACTGTTAGTTGACAGTTTTGATACTTATATACTTGGATTTCATTTGTTAGTGACTTAAAACACTTAAATTAGAATTTAATTATTAATTTTTTTTTTTTGGTAAACAATTTTTTACAATATATTTTACTTGTGAACAAACACAGGCTGCAGCAAATGAGATAAGAACTGTTTTTCCTTTTCTGAGATTCAGAGAATATGAATCCCAGAAATTTCTCAGGAAGTTGTGTTTTGCTTTTCTCTGTGAAATGTGGTGACACAGGGCAGGGATGGAGGAAGGAAGGAGAGAGGGAATTAGTGGGAATGTGTCCTGCTGACAGCTTTGTCTGAGGTTGCCTCTCATTCTGTGTGTGTTATTTATTCTCCCCAGCTGGTACCAGCCCACCGAGCCCAGCCCAGGCAGGAGTGAGGAATTATACTCCAATCTCCTTTTATAGTAACACCCCTTGCTTTCTGCTGCCCCTTGAATAGAAATACAAACAATCAAGTGAAATACAACCCCAGTTTAAAATAATCCAGGGAGTTTTAGGAACTGCTGCTCCCTCCCTGCCTGCCACCAGAGGAAAGCACAGCAACCTTCCTGTGCTGCTTTGTGTCACGTGGAAATTGGAGCCTTTATTATTATTATTATTTAATTAAAACAGCCCGTTTAATTCTTGTTCTGAGCCTCTTTGTGAGGAACAGAGAGGACACAGGGGAGGCTCTTTGCAGCCCCTCACCCTGAGAGCAGGGGCTGTGATCACAGCTGGGATCTTGAATTTCTCATGCACCTTTCTGCCATTCCTGGGTTATTTTCTCATCCATCCAAGCAGCCCCAGCCATTAGAGGCCACAATCCCATTTTCTGCCTATCTCCTTGGCTGCTGTGTTTAACACTGACATTTGTGAGCAATGACTCTGCTCATGGAGCAGAATATTCCCATGGCCAGCAGAATATTCCCATGGCCAGCAGAATATTCCCATGGCCAGCAGAATATTCCCTAGCTTTACCAGGTGGGAGAGAAGCTGGGAGGAAGGAAAGGAAACCTCCCCCGACCCCACCCCTGCCAAGGGAACCTCTGTGCACGCCCTGAACAAAGCCACAGGGCTCTGCAGGGATGGAAACGGGAAATGGGAATGGGAAAAGGGAATGGGAAATAAGAATGGGAAATGGGAATTGGGAAATCAGGAATGGAAATGGGAAAGGGGGAATGGAAATGGGGAGTGGGTATGGGAGATGGGAGTGGGAATGGGGAATGGGAATGGGAAATGGGAAATGGGAAATGGGAAATGGGAAATGGGAAATGGAGAATGAGAATGGGGAATGGGAAATGGAAATGGGAATAAGAATGGAAGACTCTCCTGTGTGACACTCTGGGGACTTCCTGTGATTCCAAACTCCCCCGGAGTGCTGGCACAACGTGCAGAGAGCCCAGGGCAGCTTTGCCTCGGAGAGACCTCCCAGGGCTGGGGGGGCCCTGCAGCCTCGGGCACGGGGGACAATGGATTAATCGATGTCACACTGATAATGTGTCACTGCTGCTGAGTGACACTGCCCCTGTGTCACTGTCCCTGTGATACTGCTCCTGTGTGTCACTGCCCTTGGCCTCTCCAGAGCGTGGCAGCCACACTCTGTGACACCAGCAGGACCCTCCTCCTGCCACCACCCCAAGTGTTGGGGACACTGCCAAGCCCTCCCTGCAGGCAGGCACAGAACCAGAGCCTCAAAATAAATCAAAACACCAAAAATCAAAAGTCCCCTGGTGCCACCAACCCCACCCAGAGCACCCAGGGGACCCAGGCTCCCAGTGACCCTGCCCTGGTCACAGCTGCCAGCACTCACAGCATACCCTGGCAGGAGCCTGGTGGCACAAATTGCTCCCCATGTGTGGCAGGGTGGGCTCTGCCCTGGCTGGGCACTGCCCTCCCTCACACCCCAGCAGCTCTGCACAGGAAAGGTTGGGTTGGTTTTACCTTCCTCGGCTTCCAGATCCACCGGTGGAGATACCAACACGCCCAGCTCCTGACATTTTTTGCTGTGGGCCTTTGACTTCATGTGTTTAGTCAGATTCCCTGGAAAGAAGCAGAAAATCCATTTTAGTCAAATATGGCTCCTTTTCCCCCCCTTCTTTTCCCCCATTTTAAATTTTAAATTTTTTTTCGTCGTTTTCTTCAGATTTTTTTCTTTTTTTTTTTCCCTTTGCACACTCAACATTCACAACTCAAACCCCTCCCTGAACCAGCCAAAGGTCCCTGACTGTCCCCAAGCCCTGCCCACTGCAAACCCTGGTGCCACAAGGCCAGGTCCCCTTTCCCTCCCTTTGCTGCTGCCCCAGGGTGCAGGATGAGGCACAGGCAGGGTGTGGGACCTTCCAGGGCTCGTGCAGCCTGGAAAAACTGCTGGGGCACATTTGGGGCTGGGGGAAGAGATGGCTTGGGCTGCTTTCAGCTGTGAGCATGCAGCAAATTAAAAACGGGAGGAAAGCAGGGATGGGAAACACATCCAAGTGTGGCATCATCATCATGATCATGATCATGATCATGATCATCATCATCCTCCAATCTCATCCCAAGAGCCCCACCTGCCTGGAGGGGACACCACAGGGCAGAGTGGGTCTACTCTAGAAATATTCAAAAAACAAGTATATGTGGCACTTGGGGACATGGGACTTTTCCAGCTTTAATGATTTTATGAGGGTGCAGCAAATTAAAAATGGGAGGAAAGCGGGGATCGGAAACACACACCAGTGTGCCATCTTCATCATCATCATCTTCTAACCTCATCCCAATAGCCCCACCTGCCTGGAGGGGAGAAGCTCCTCAGCACCACAGGACAGAGAGGATCTACCCTGGAAATGTACCAAAAATGTGTGGATGTGGCACTTGGGGACATGGGTCAGTGGTGGTGGCCTTGGCAGTGCTGGGGAAGGGTTAGGCTTGGTGATCTTGGAGGGCTTTTCCAACTTTAATGGTTTTATGATTCTACAATAAAATGAGGATTTGAGGTGCCCCATATTCCCATTTTCCCAAAATGAATGGGTCAGGTGCTCTGGAAATGTTCTAAAACCAAGTGAATGTGACACTTGGGGACATAGGGCAGTGGTGGTGGCCTTGGCAGTGCTGCTGGAGAAGGATTGGGCTTGGTGATCTTGGAGGGCTTTTCCAGCTTTATTGGTTTTATGATTCTATGATAAAATGAGAGTTTGAGCTGCCAGCCAAAGGGGAAAACCCTACATTCCCATATTTCCCCAAAAGAATGGCTAAGGTGCTCTGGAAATGTTCCAAAACCAAGGGGATGTGGCACTTGGGGACGTGGGGCTTTTCCAGCTTTAATGATTTTATAAATTTGCAATAAAATGAGGGTTCGAGCAGCCAACAAGAGGGAAAACCCTACATTGCCATTTTTCCCCCAAAAAATGGCTCAGGTGTTCTGGAAGGCACCAAAGGGCTGGGCCAGCTCAGCTCCTCGAGCAGGAGGAACCTTGGACACCCTCTGGAACTCAGAAATTCCCAATGAGGCTTCCCCAGGGCCAGGATGGGATGTGAGGTCACTGGGGCTACTCAGGCATAGCTCAGAGGGCACCTCTCTAATTCTGCCTCTCAAATTGCAGGCAGGTTAATTAGACAGTAATTAACCCCACTTACAGGCCAGGGAAATGCTGAACAAAGGGGAGCATTGGCTGGAGGGGATGGAGAAGGTAGGAAAATGAAAGGTTGGAGAATTAAAGCAAAAATGTCTCATTTTCCCTTTTCCTCTCAACAGCGCTTCCTAAAATCCCCAACTGGGATTGGGAGGGACCTTAAAATCCATCCAGGGACACCTCCCAATGTCCCAGGGTGCTCCAAGCTCCATCCTGGCTTTGGGCACTCCCAGGGATTTGTGGGATGATGAGGAGGAAGAAGCTGGGCCCTGCTGAAGGCGTGTTTGAATTTCCCATGCCCTGCTGTGCCCTCAGCCTTGCTGGCACTGAGGAGCACCAGGCTTGGTTTTCTCACCAAAAAATAGAAAAAAAAAAGTGGAAAACCAGAATTCTCCCATTTTGTTACAACCTCCAGGGAGGGCTGAGGTCATGCAGTGCAAAGTCCCTGAGCTGGGGGAGCACAGGGGGCCCCTCTGAGCCTCTCCTGTTGCTGCTCTGGCTATCGGGGATAAAAAAGCCACTATTCACTGGAGCAGAGCATTACCCGCGGTGCCACAACCACCCAGCTGCCACCTTGATTTCTCCTGAGCCCATGAATTATTTATTTCAGCCCATTTTGTACAAAATGGAGCAGCTCCAGCAGGAAACACCACAAGAGACAAAGGCTGACTCTATATCCCTGTGTGTCTGGCACCCAACCTGGACATGGATTCAGGGCATGTTTAATAACCTGAATGCAGCAAAACAGCTCCAAATAAGAGAGATTTATTCTGTTTAACTGCCCTGAGCCCCCTGGTCAGGACACTGAGGTGTGAGGATGAGCTCAGCTCCCTGCTCCAAACCAGAGCCTCCTTCCCCACCCCAAATCAGGAGTTTTGTCATGGCCCCAAACCCACCCCGTGAGCCAGGAGCGTGTTCTCACAGACACCTCTGCTCCCAGTGAATCACCAGGGCCTGAAAATGAAAAAAAACCCCATCCACAGTCCCAGCTGTGGCCTCATGGAGCTGGAATTTCATTTTGGAAATGAGAAGCAGCAAGAGCAGCCCAGACTGAGTCAGTGGCTGCAAACCCCCCTGTGCTGCTACTTGTCCAACCAGCTCTGCCCCATCCCTGCTCAGCCAAACCCTGCCTGGAGCCCCTCCAAGGGCAGCAAACACAACCCTAGCAGTGAGCAGGGCTTTGTGGGGACCCAGCTCGGTGGGGAGGGGACATCCCCAGCGTTCTGGTGCTCCCAAACCAGCCCAGAAATCCTCTGTGCCACCAGGAGCCTGCTGGAAAAATCAGGAGAGACACCCAGACCTGAGGGAGCAGCAGGAACTCCTGAGGAGAGGGAGCTGCTCAGTGCTCTCAGGTCCTCAGGGGTGCTCTGAGGCCACCATGGCCACCTCAGGTGTCCCGGGCCACCATGGCCATCTCAGGTGTCCAAAAGCCACCATGGCCACCTCAGGTGTCCCAAGCACAGCTGGCTGACCACACCAGCATGTCCCTGTGCAGCTGCAGGACCTGCAGGGCTCCCAGAGCCCTCCTGCCCCTCTGCTGGGGCTCAGCAGCTGCTGGGGCTGCCACCATGCGCCAGGAGCCACCAGTATCACCTGCTGTCCTGTTCTCTGTCCGTGGCCAGGGCAGTGTGTGCCTGCTGCCCTCCTTTCCCAGCCCCCAGTGCCAAAAAATTCACCCCAAACCCCAAAGCACCAACTCATCCCAAGCTTTGTTTCGTTCCCCTCCAGCTCCTTTTCCCTCTGCTCTGTCTCTCCCTTCCTCCCCCAGGTAAAGCTGCTGGCCAAGATCCTCCTGCAGAGCTCTGGGTGCAAATTTTGTTGGAGAAATCCCAAAGAAAGCAGGGATGCTGCATCCTTTTAGGGAAGGACAGATCCTCATCTGCCCCCTCTGCATCATTTTAAGGCAATTAAAAGCTGGAGGCTCCTTTCCCTGGGCTGAGAAGCTGAGTGATCATCCTGGGAGCAATCTGCAGGACAAGGATATTTATCTGAGCAGGGCTCTTCTTCCAGTTTGTGTTTTTTTAGACCCCTTAATTAACGCTGGCAGCATTAAACGCTCGGCAGATTTCCAGTAAAACCAACACCACTTTGCTAAGTGAGAGCTGGATTTAATCCTACCAGGGAAGACTCACAGCTACTTGTTGCCTTGCAGAGTTCTGGCTCCCAAGTTAAAAAAAAAAAAAAAAAAAAAAAAGAGAAAAAAAAATAAAAAAGAAAACCACACAGCATTGCTTCCTTGGAAACCGTGGAAAAACATCTTTGAGGGAGCAAGAGAGAGCAGCAGGGAGCTGGATTTAAATAGCAGAGGAATTTCACTGATCCCTAAGCAGGTAAGTGCTCCTTATTGGGGAATGTTTACCAAAAAAAGCTCCCAGATTTGCAACCAACTGGTTATATTTAAAAAATCCCTCCGGAATTGCTGGGAATGCTGAGCCCCCAGGAGGAGCAGGGGCAGGGTGAGCACAGCTCCCATTACGCCTGCCCAGAACTATGTGCTCAGCTCTGCCCATGCTGGGAGCTCTGAGTGGGACTTAGAGCAGCTTAAATGCCTGTGTTGTTTGGAGAAAGCTGAGACTGGAGCCTTCCAAAAGCACCTAAAGCAGCTTAATAGGGACTAGAAGTGATTTCCCAGTTAAATTTCATGAGGGAAATTAATTTTTTTTTTTATTTTTCAAGAGCCATTATAATATTTTTAAGGCGTTAAAGCAGAATGTAGGGAGCTGAAGCATTGAGATTCCTGGGAAAATTATCCTGTCTGTGCTGGGGATGATCCTTTCTATTTCTGCTGTTAAATCTGATCAATTGAGCAACAACCAAAAAAACCCCCAAAACCTAAAAAATAAAAAAATGAGCGAGTGCAGGAGGCAGCACAGTGACACAAAGAGCCAGGATGAACAATTGTCACATTCCTCTTTGGAAAGCACTTGCAAGGAGAGCAGCAGCTCGTCTGGGAGGAGGAGAAAGCCATGGAGCCAGGCTGGGAGAGCTGGGGGTGCTGCCCTGGAGAGGAGAAGGCTCCAGGCAGAGCTCAGAGCCCTTGCAGGGCCTGAAGGGGCTCCAGGAGAGCTGCAGAGGGACTGGGGACAAGGATGGAGGGACAGGAGCCAGGGAATGGCTGCCAGTGCCAGAGGAATGGCAGGGCTGGATGGGATCTTGGCAATTGGGAATTGTTCCCTGGCAGGGTGGGCAGGGGCTGGGCTGGAATTGCCAGAGCAGCTGTGGCTGCCCCTGGAGCCCTGGCAGTGCCCAAGGCCAGGCTGGGCATTGGGGCTGGCAGCACCTGGCACAGTGGCAGGTGTCCCTGGGCTGCAATCAGCTGCCATTGAAGATCCCTTCCCACCCAAACCACTCTGGCATTCACATTCCTGAACCAAGGATGGAAACCAGCACCAAAACCCATTGCAGCAAATGGAGAAAGGAAAGGAAAGAATGATTGCCTGGCTGGTTCCAGGTGCCCCCAGTGCCATTTGCCACAGGGGGTTTGTAGCCTGGCAAGGGCTGGTGAGAGAGGTTTGGGCTGTGCCAGGGTGCCCAGAGCAGCTGTGGCTGCCCCTGCAGCCCTGGCAGTGCCCAAGGCCAGGCTGGAGCCCCTGGCACAATGGGAGGTGTCCCTGGGGTGGGATTTAATGTCCCTCCCAACCTAAATAATTCTTGGTTCTGTCATTTTTCTGGGAGATGCCCTCGCACAGAGAACCAGCCATAACTGATACTCTGTGTGCCAAATAAACCCTTGAACCAGGTTTTGTGTGGGATTTAAATAATGCACAGGCCTTGATTTAGGCCTCGGTGTGGAGCTGATGTCCCCAGGTGAGACTTTGTGAGGGGGAAAGCTTTCATTTACAGAATTCATTGGGCAGAGGAGTTCAATCTTTTAGAAAATTGATTATTATCCTTTATCCTTATTGACATGTGGATTAGAGGAGTGAATTTGCACATGCAGCCTGCCTAGATCCATACAGGCCATAAAACATCAGCCACCTCCTGGTTCATACCTATCCAGACAAAAGCTGATATTCCAGAAAGGTGCCCAGGATTTGCAGATTTCCAAATTAGCAGAATTCCCAGTGAGGCTGAGACTTTAATGGCTGCACTGGCTCCAGGAAACACCACTGAATATTTCCCTGGAGGTCTCCAATCCTTGGTTTCCAGCCTTGATTCCTGGTTCTCTGAAGAGTTCCAGGGCTCTTTTGCTCAGTGTTTCATCTCCTGGCTGCTCCATTGGGACATTTTCTGTTCCTGCCTCACATCCCATGGGATGTCCAGACAGGAAATCCCTGGGGATATCTCCGTCCCCAGCCCAGGGGATGTTTGTGATGTCCCCAGGAGCACAGGGACAGCACCAAGGGATGCTCAGCCCCTCAAAGGATTTTTGGGGTATTTTGGGGATGTGCCCATCCCTGTGCTCTGCTCCCCCAGCAGGGAATTCTGCTGGAGTTTTCTGCCAGCTGTGCTTTCCAGAGGGGACTGAGGCTGCTGGAGCTGCAATAACAACAAAATGTACAGCCCTTTAAGGGCTGGGGGGAATGCATTTAATCCATTTAATTTAATATATTCAATGCATTCACATGTGCAGTACCCTCAGTGCTGTCAGGGGATGATTTAAGGAGCTAAAAATGAATTTATTGAAGGCTCTGGCTGAGCAGTCTGGAGTCTGGGAAGGGTGAGTGGCACAGAGTGTGAAATGGGGGATCTCCAGCCAGCAGTGTCCTTTACACATCTCCTTTTAAATTAAAGTGGAGCTCCTCATCCCTCCTGACCTCAGAGCTGCTCCAAACATTTTGTCCAGAATTTCTGAGGGCACTGGAAGCAATCAGGACCCTTTGAGAGGGTGATGTGGGTCTGAGGGAGGACAGAAAATAACTGGATGATGATGATGATGATGATGATGATGATGATGATGATGATGATGATGATGATGATGATGATGATGATAATAATAATAATAATAATAATAATAATAATAATAATAATAATAATAATAATAATAATAATAATAATAATAACTGGAAAAGGGAATTAATGTGCCAGCACTGCCCCTCATCCCAGCAGCAGCGAGAGAGGGGAAGGGAAAAGCTCTCCCCGACCTTCCTGAAAGGGAAAACAGCTTTTTCTTATTTCCTTCCTGCCCAGAAAACAATGCAGAAGCTGCTGAGCCTCCTTTAAAGACCCTCCTGGAGGCCACAGGCACAAAGCTGCACCACAGGGGAGGGAGAGACACCTCATTAAAGAGGCACCTTTAGATCTGCTCCAGAAACACCAAATCAAACAAATCTCTGCAAACCAAATTTCCAAGGCTGTTGTTCCCATCAGCTAAACGAGCACACACACCAAAAAACCCCAAAATTAATCTCGTGGATTTGCTTTAAAATAATAAAAAAATAAAATTTCCCTGCAGTTCTCTAAGCCAAAAGAACAGCTTTGCTTCCAGTGACAGAAAGGCACAAAAAGCAGAAAATTAGTGAATAAGGGGAAATATTTATAGCATTTTCTGTTGCAAAAGTTTTCCCAGTCCTTGGAACACAGACATGGATTTTCTAGAGTGGGAAGGGTGGGGGGGTGAGGTACATTTTAACCAGATAAATCTCCTCATTAAAAATAATAATAATAATAAAAAAAATCCCATTTAACTGCTTCCAGCCTACTGGAGAGTTTAGAGCATTAGATCATGGTGGAGAGATCTACCCCAGCCAAAACGAAGCCAGCTCCACAGACCTCCCCCTGGAGCTGATGCTGAAGGCTAAAATTAACTCTGGAAAGCTGATTTCTAAAAAAGCTCCGTGTTTGTGCAGGAGGGAGAGCTGCAGCTCCTGCATTCGGTGTGCCTGGGGCTGCCAACCCCAGCCAGCCCAGGGAGGAGCCAAAATGAGACAAAACCCCCAAAAAACGAGCTGGGAACAGCAGCTCTGCACCCCCCCTGCTCCTCTGGGTCACTTGTTATGAGCAGGAGTTTGAAATTGCTTTAAAAAATCACCGGCAGGGGCATGAGCTAAAGAAAAAAAAAGGATTTTCTTCTTGCCCTTGTTGGTGATTTTTAAGTGATCTCAAACTCTCCATCACCAGCTGATGCTTTTGTCAACGCACACAGAGCTTTTCCCACTTTTCCAGAGCTCCCAACCAGCTTTCCCCCCATTTCTAGGCAGTCTGAGTGCACCCCAGGGCTCTGCCCTTCATCCCTCCCAAGTCTTCCAGATTTCCTTGTGCCCCCCAAAGAGCTTTTGTCCCATTTCTGGGCAGTCTGAGCATGTCCCAGGCTGTGCCCTTCACCCTCCCAGCTTTTCCAGATCTCCTTGTGCTCCCCAAAGAGCTTTTGTCCCATTTTTGGGCAGTCTGAGCACACTTCAGGGCTGTGCCTTCATCCTTCCCAACTCTTCCAGAGTTCCTTGTGCCCCCTAAAGAGTTTTTCTCCCATTTCTGGGCAATCTGAGCATGCCCCAGGCAGTGCCCTTCATCCCTCCCAGAAAAGAACTATTCTCATGCAATTCCAAGTCACCACCATGCAGCCATAAATCCCAACCATTTCTCCATAAATCCCCAATCCAGGGGAGTTCTGCCCATCCCATGCCCCCATGGGCAAACAGGTGCTTTGCCACTGAATTCCCAGCAGAGTGTGGATGATTTTTGTTCCATGGAAGGAAGGAAGGAAGGAAGCATTTCCATGCTCCCTTGGCCATGCCAAGCAGAAGAAGGGAAGGGTCTGTTTGCCATGTGCAGCCAGAGCTGACAGATCGTGGCCTTCAAGGGAGCAGAGATGAAGAGCAAAGCAGCCAGAGAGGTGGTGGAGAGGATGGTTTGATGCCATCACCCTGGGCAGAAGCCCTACAGAAGCATGGTGGGAGTGAGGTGAGGTGATGGGAGAGGCTGAGCGGGCTCAGCTCCCCAAGGGAAACCTCGGAACGAAGTCAAAGCAAGAGGGGACGAGAAAGGAAATGAATCAGAAACAGCTCCAGGATGGGAGGGAGAGGAAGAACCGGCGCTGGGATGTGCAGCATGAGAATCTGGCCTCAGACTCGGTGTCACTTCCCTTTCTGCCCCAGAGCCAGTGACCCCCAGCACGTCGGCACCCAGAAATCCCCGCCAGCCTTCCCAGCAAAGCCACCAGATCCCGGCACTGCCCACCTTGTGTCACAGACATCTTTTATGAAAAATCCTTTCCTTAGGATTTTTCCTCCTGAGAAGCTGAGAGGCCTCAGGAACAAAATGTAAACATTGATTATCTGCTGCTGTGGGAGGCAACAGGTGCATCTGTGATTGGCCCTTGTTGGATGTTTGTAATTAATGGTCAATCACAACCCAGCCGGCCTAGGGCTCTCTATCTGAGCCACAAACCTTTGTTATCATTCTTTCCTTTTTTTATTCTTAGCCAGCCTTTTGATGAAATCCTTTCTTCTATTCTTTTAGTATAGTTTTAATATAATATATATAATAAAATAATAAATCAGCCTTCTGAAACATGGAGTCAGATCCTCATCTCTTCCCTCATCCAAGAACCCCTGTGAACACCATCACGCCCCGAGTCACTTCCTTGTCCTGCTCTGTCCCCCTGGGGCAGCACAGGTGCCACAGAGCACACAGCACACTGTGCCCTCCCACAGCCAGGCTGTGCCACTGCCTGGGTGACACCGGCTCCTCCTGGGCACTGAGCCCTCCCAGCTGTGGCACCCTCTGAGACTGATGGAGCTACAGACAGCAATGGGTGTTTTGGAACAACCTGATCTGGGAGGGACCCACAGGGATCACCCAGTCCAGCTTCTACATGGGGCAGTGTTCCAGATTGCAATGCAAGATGTTATCTATTACCATCTGTAGGGCAGATTATCTTTTGTCAAGTGGGCAGTTTGCCTTATCTCTCTCTCTGAGTGACCACATTCACTCCTCCCTCAGGAGGGGACACCTGCTGATAACAGCTATTGAATGTCCCTGCATGGCTGATAAGAACTACAGCATCCCACTGGGAGATGGGAGCCCAGAGGGAGGAGCCAAGCATTCCTACCCGGATAGAATCTGGAGATTCTGCAACACCAGCACGGCTTCTGCACTGGATTGCCCAGAGGAACAGCAGCTGCCTCTGCCCCTGGATCTTCAGAGGCAGAGACTGCACCTTTCTCCAGGATCCCTGCTCCAGCAGAACCAGCCCTGACACTGCAGGAGGGCTGAGCCACAATTCCAATGGCACTGCTGCCAACAGCCTGACCCACAGGGTGTCAGGTTGGGTTCTGACTCTGCCAGTGTTGGTTTTGTTCACTGCATTGTTTATTTTATCCTTTTATTTTTTTCCCTTCTGTATTAAAGGGCTGTTATTTCCTGCTCCCATTTTTTTGCCTGAGAGCCCCTTGATTTAAAATTTATAGCAATTCAGAGAGGTTGGGAGGGTTTACATTTTCCACTTCAGGGGAGGCTCCTTCCTTCCTTAGCAGACACCTATCTTTCCAAACCAAGACAGGCCCCAAAACTCCTAAATGTGCTCAAAAGCATTGTCCAAAGGCTCCCTGAGCTCTGTCAAGCTGTAACCAAGAACCCGAGCCCCACACTTGCTGCTGCCTTATCCCAAGACTTGCTGCCACCAGATCTTTGTCCAACCCACCATGCCAGACCCCTACAAGAAGTCAAAGGCACCTCTGGCCCATTTGGAAGGTCCCATTCCCCATTTCTCATGGAATGAAGTTTTATTCTGCCTGTGGTTTACAGGCTCCTGCCTACTCTCCCTGACACCCTCACTGAGGCCATGGCAGAGCACACCTGGTGGCATTGATGGCTTGATGTCCTGGGATGAAAACCTTTAGCGATAAGGTCCTTTGATGTGATACAGAGAATGTGGAAGCCACATGCAACTGCAGAGGATGAGAATGGGCAGAGCAGCAGGAGAGGCCCCCCAGAGCCTGGATCCAGGGGCTCAGCCTGGAGCTCCTGGTTTTGTTCTGAAAGCCCTGCCAGAGAAGCTGCATTTCAGGACTTTCTCCTTGGACAAGCACAAGGAGGATGGCAGGGATGCTCTTCTGGAAACACCAACCAATTTCCAACTCCCTCATCCCCCTCCCTCCAACTGGGGGGCTTTGCCAGCCCCTGGCAATGCCTTCCCTCGCCCTTTTTGGGTGCCCCCAGCAGGCTGGCAGTGCCAGCACCCTGAGCAGAGGAGCTGGCAGCTGGCTGTGGCTTACCTTTGGTTTTAAAAGCAAAGTTACAGTACTTGCAGACGTACGGCCTGACGTCTGTGTGCGTGCGAATGTGTTTCTTCAGCATGCTGGGTTTCTTGCAGCGAATTCCACACTCCTCACAAACATACTTCCCTCTTCCACGGCCTCGCACATACACATACTCTTCGTTTGATTTGTACCTATGAGCAACAGGTGGCGTGATAAAGGGGAAAAAAAAAAAAAGAAAAAAAAAAAAGAAGATTCCCACCTCAACAGAAGAAGTCACAACTTTGCTGGGTTAGTTCAGAATGTTATTGACACCACAGGTCTTGGTTGCTGTTTGGTAACTCTGGGTAATTAGGCTAATTGTGAATTAGCACCCAAAGCTGTGCCCAGGTGCTTCCAGACACATCCAGGATGGTCTCATGTCCTGAATCTGCTGCTCTGTGACCACCAAGAGCCCAAAACTGAGCTGGGACACAGGGACACCCCACTGTGCTGCTGTGCCCCATCCTCAACCACAAACTGAGACACCCAGACCAGACTGGACAGGGTTTGGCCCAGAGCAGGATGGACAGAGTCATGAGGACACCCCACTAGGATGGTGTCCCCCATCCTCAACCAGAAACTGAGGAACCCAGGCCAGGCTGGACAGGATTTGTCCCAGGCCAGGCTGGACAGGATTTGGCCCAGTCCACGATGGACAGTTTGTCCTGGGCCAGGCTGGACAGAATTTGGCCCAGGCCGGGCTGGACAGGGTTTGGCCCAGGCCATGATGGACAGTTTGTCCTGGGCCAGGCTGGACAGAATTTGGCCCAGGCCGGGCTGGACAGGGTTTGGCCCAAGCGAAGCTGGACAAAGTTTGGCCCAGGCCAGGCTGGACAGAGTTTGTCCCAGGCCAGCCCAGCTGCCTCTCAGTCCCTGCCATTTCAAACATGCCCAGTCTGCCTCTGCAGGTGCTGGGACAACTCATCCCAGCCAAAGCACCTGGGACACATCTCCCACCCTCCAGGCTGCCACCTGAGATGTCACCAATGCCACAAACCCCCCTGTGAGCCCTGCACAGCCTGAATGAGACACGCAGAATGGACACAAAGAGAAGAAAACATCCTTTTTTCTAATAAATTAATTGTGCTACCACTAAATGTAAACTCTGCAGACTCCAGGCTCTTTTATCTTTGGCACAGGATCACGATTTAGGTTTACCCAAGAGAATGAGATTGGTCATCCTTCCTCCCCATTACAGATTTGATTTTCTGTCCAGGCTTGAGTGCATGGGGAAGGCTGCAGGATGGGGGGGTTGAACAACCCTTGTAAGACTGAGACAAATCTTTGAGCCTCCTGCTGCTCAGCAAATGAAGGCAGCAATTTCCTGTACTTGCAGCACAAGGAGAATAAGGTAACATCAAATTGCTCCCCTCAGATCTTAAAGAGGCCAAATTTTTGAAGCATGGCACTTCTTGCAAGTCATTTTTCTACCCAGGAGGAATTAAGTCTGGTCTTCAGAAATCTCCAAACATCCACCCTGGAAAAATCAGGCTGTCTAAAGCCTCTTAATAGGAGATCCAAAGGCATCCAACACTATCAGTCAGGTTTTAGTATCTTCCCAGTGAAGCCTGTTCCAAACCAGAAGGTGAGAAAACAGCAGCCAGACTGAGGAGAAACTTGAGCAGAAACAGCTGCACTGCAATAGATTGAGCACTTCAGTGAGTGAATATATGATAAATACTAAAACTTATGTATTTCTAATGTAGAAAAACAAGACTAATTTAAAACTGAGTTAAAAAAGCCACACAAAGACCAGCCCAGAACTGAGAGGATGGGAATGGCACGGCCTGCATGAGGGAACTCAGCATATCCCTCTGGGTGTTCAGAGTTGCCAAGGACCCCATCGTGGGGCTCAGAGACCCTGGCACACAGCCCAGAACACCTTGGGATTTGATTTTGACCCCTGGAGCAAGTTACCAGCTTTGTATGAGGACATGAAAGTCACACAGGTTTGAATGGTGTAATAACAAAATGATCACAGAGTGAAAATGTAGACTTTAGGATTTTTGGTATGGGGATTATGGGGACAAGATGGAGGAATCTGGGCGTGTCCAGCCTTTCTCCTTCTTCTTCTTGTTCTCCATTTTCTGCAGTGATGTTGGCACTTTGGGATTGGTTTAGAGTAGAAGTGCACTGTCTAACACAGGTGATAGGTATTGGGAATTAAGTGTAAATATGTTATACGTAGTTTGTAGTATAAAAGAACAACACAGAGTGCCTGTGGCTGCCCTGCTGAGCAGATCTCAGCTGGGCAGAAAGAAAATTTTATAGATAAGAATTAATAAACAACCTCAAGACCGAAAAGTGAAGAGTCCAGACTCGCTCTTCAGCTGCACAGGCCAAAGCAGAGACATCCTGCACATCTCAGGGCAGCAATTAACAACCAAAAACCCGAGACCTGCACAGGATGCACCCATGGAAACCCTCCCAGCTGCCTGTAGGGTGGGGTTGGAAGTGGGTGAGTCCCGCTGCAGGGACCCTTGGATCTCCCCCACACTTTGTTCCTTTCCCTCAGGAAGAGCCCAGGCAGTTCCATCTCCATGGGGGTGTTTGGGAGCTGAAATTCGGGCTGATCCTGCTGGCTGGAGGCAGTGAGCGGGGACTGAGCCCTTCCCAGTGCTGGCTGAGCCCCTTGGCTCTGCTCAGAGCTGTGGGAGGTGCTCAGAGGGGAATGAGCTGCTCCTGGGATGCTCACAGGGCATTGAGCTGCTCCTGAGATGCTGAGAGGGGGGTTGAGGTGCTCAGAGGAGCCTGAGCTGCTCCTGAGGTGCTCAGAGGGGATTGAGCTCTCCTGAGCTCAGGGGTGAGGTCACAGGTTCAGCTTTGGAGACAAATTAAAGGAAAGAGACAAAAATTGGGCATTCAGACAGCCCCAGTCTGCACCAGTAGCACAAACCGGGCTTTGGTGTCAAACAGTTTGTGATTCTGTCCTTCAGCATCAGCAGGAGTTCTCTGGATCATCACCAGGGTCACCTGGTGGCCCAAATACTTTATTTTTTCTGCTGGGACTGAAGCCACAACAACGCCACCCCATCCTGCCATTCCCAACCATCCAAACCCCCACAAAAAAACCTAAAAAAACCCAACATCAACACCCATCATCACAAGGTTCTCATTATCTGGCCAGAGGAGACTGAGCTGAGAGCTCCCACAGTGCCCCAGTCTCCATCCCAGTATGCCCAGTTATCTCCATTTAGCCCTAAAGGATTCCAGGACTCAGGTTTGTCAGGGATGGTTCCTGTCTCTTCTTTGTTCAGGCAGTGTTTAAGTAGCAGAAGGAGCAAAAGGAATCAGGAATCCTGATTTTTTTCTGCTCAGGTTTGTACTGCAGGCAGGAGCAAAAGGAATCAGGAATCCGGATTTTTTCTGCTCAGGTTTGTACTGCAGGCTTCCTCCTCTGCCTCCTCCCTTCCTGTCAGTGTGCTGGGAGCCACCTGGCCATTTCAAACCTGGAACTGCTCCTTTATCAGCCTTGGACTTGCACTGCCCTTAATTCCAGCCTCCCGTGGAAATGTTTGTGTGGCTCATTAAAGCCATCAGAAATGTTTGTGTGTCCCTTCCTCAGGCTCATTAAAGCCATCAGGCTGCATTAAAGCAGCCATGTGATTGAATCTGGAATCAGGCATTGCACTTCATCTGACACTCTGCCAGCCTCAGCACAGATATTCCCTTACAGATCCCTGAAAGCATGTGGAAAACAGGCAGGGAGAGGGGAGAGAGAGGAAAAGCAAATTCCTCTCAAGGAACACCAAGGAACAGGAGGTGACAGTGCCATAACCCAGAGAAGGCTCTGCAGATGCCGTCTGCCTGCTCTGAGGGCTGCAATAGATTTATGGACATAATTCCTTCAGTGTGATCCCATTTCCCTGCTCCTGTGCCCATCTGATTTGCATCAGAAAGATAAATCAGGCACAGCTTGTCACTACAGGACACAAAATAACACAATGTGGACGTGCAGCTCTCCCAAGGTAAAAAAAGAGGGAAGTTTAATTTCTGACTTCAACATTTATAGCTCAGATAAGAGATTACATATTATATATAATATATAATAAATATATTATATATATATATATATATATATTATATGTTATAGGTTATATATATATTGCACATATCTATAGATATCTATATTATATATATATGCATGTATATATATATGTATGTATGTATGTGTGTGCATATATATATAAATATATAATATTATATATATACATGTATATGTATATATATATGTATATATATATGTATATGTATATATATATGTATATATATATGTATATATATAATATTATATATTATAGATTTCCAAAAGTGACTGGATTGGAGGGTGACAGTGCCACCTCTCCAATGACACTGGACAAACCAACAGTCCATCAAATTTCCTCCACAAAAGAATGCAAAACAAAAAGTTATTTACATGAAGTGTGTGAGAAAGTTTACTACAAGAATGTAAACATCAGAAAAACTTGAAAAAACAAGATGACAACAGCTCACACTCCATGTGAGGATTTACCCTGGCACAGGACCTTCCCTGCTCCACAGGGTTTGCTGCAGGCAGATCTGGGCATAGCCACAGATGAGGTTTGTGGGTTTGTGGCAGCAATCTGGGCTTCTCTTCCAGAGCCCTGAGGAATTCCTAATCCCATCCTTATCCCAGCCCATCCTAATCCCATCCTTAGCATCTCCAGCCCTGCAGTGCCACGCTCCCCTCCACACAGAAATGTTGGGGAACGTGGGGGTTAATGGCCTTCATGAGCCCAGACACTGATTTAGGGAACAATCCTTTCCAACACACACACACAGAAATCAAAATCCAGCTCCTTGGTGCATTTTTGGAAGGTTCTTTGGTGTTTCCTGCAGGCAGATCTGGGGCCAATCCTGCAAACCCCTGTCAGGGCAGGAGGAGCTGGCACAGCCTCGGCAGGGCTGGTGTCACCCTGTGTCACAGACGTATTTTATGAAAAATCTTTTCATTAGGATTTTTTCTCCAGAGAAGCTGAGAGGCTTCAGCTTCCCCATGTTTTGCTGCTTTGGAATCTGATCTGGAGAATTGTTTAACCAGCATGTGAAATTGTTTTTACTTGATGACCAATGACAGCCACCTGTGTCGAGGCTGTGAGCAGTCATAAGATTTTATTATCATTCCTTTCCTTTCAAGCCTTCTGATGAAATCCTTCTTTCTATTCTTTTAGCATAGTTTTAATGTATAATTTTATTTTATTTTAATATATGTCATAAAATAATAAATCACCCTTCTGAAACATGGAGTCAAGATTCTCTTCTCTTCCCTCATCCTGTAACCTCTGTGAACACCACCACAACCCTGAGCACCAGAGACCTGAGAGCCTCAGAATGGGCCCAAAATCCCTGTCAGGAGCACAGGAAACCCGAAAATGGGAAAACACAAACCTGGAGGAGGCTCTGTCTCAGCTCCTTCCCTCCAGCTGAAACCCAACCCCATGCAGCATTCACTGCCTCCCAGCCTCGAGGAGCTTCAGTTCTCAGGATTGGTTCTTACAAATTCCTGACCATCATTTTTAGCCACAAACACTTCTTTTTTTCTTCCCCTCAGTGCTGTGAGGCACATCCAAAATCTCCATGTGGCTGGAAACCACAGGATCAACCCTTGGACAGCCAGGGGGGAAGGAAGTTCGGTGGTTGGCAGACAGGGAGGCAGAGCAGGTTTCTGGGGGACTCATTGCTCATGGCTGAATCACTCCTTCCCCTCTGTGCTTCCTTTTTCAAGTTTTTTTTTAAACTCCACCAGTATTTTGCCTTGCCCTGCAAAGGCTTTGCTGGTGTGACCTTGCTGGTCACAGCCTGGGTACATTGGTTACATTTTAATTATTAAAATTTTAAAAATTAGCTTTAATTCTGTGAATTTTCATGATTTGAAGCTCGATGCTGTCTCAAAGAACACCCCTGGAGGCTTTCACAGCAACTGAAGAAGTATTTCCTCGACTGGTTTTGACATTTGATCAAATCCTTTGTTTGCTTTTTGGATTTTGGGTGCACAGGAAGAGGAATGGGATATCTGATGCCTGTCCTGAGCTGCTGGGTTTGGTTCCCTGGCAAGAACTGAGTCCAGCTCTGGAGTTTTTGCCTTTGGTGTCAGATTTTGGGTTTGTTGATGGCACATTCCATTTGTCACCAGGCTGCCCACTCATCTGGCTTGGCTGAATCCTTGGGACATTCCTGACAGGCTGCTCTGGGATTAACTGATCTCATTTCTGCTTTATGTCTCCTGCAAAATTTGCCAGATAAATGTGTAACTCACACAGTGCCACTAATTACTGATCATTAATTGCCTCCCTCACAGCTCCCTGGTACAAAATGACCACTCTGAAGCTCAGTGTGCAGCAGAATTCCTCAGCTTTCCCTGTGGAATCCCTGGGGCTGAGGATGTCAGACACACAGGTGTGTCCTCAAGGCCAGACACTCACCCTGAGATGTTCTTTGGCTGGTGCCAAGCTCCAGCAGGACAAGCAGAGGGATTCCTGTCAGACAATGGCATTTCCAGCTCTCTAAAAGCTCCACGAACCCTCCAGCATCCCGGTTTTCCAGACAGGGATATTGCACCCAGACAAACAAGGCACGACCACAGCAGCACAACAAAGCTGGGGATGGATGGACCTGGGAGGAGCTGGCACAAAATCTGCTTTTGCCTGGCTGGAATAAAGGATCCTTATAGCCAGAACCAGCTGGAAACTGCAGAGGAGGGTGGGAGCCGGGGGAGCCCCAGCACCAGGGACACACCATGTGGGGAGAGGGTGACTGTCACTATGGGGGACACATTGACAGGGTGAAGGAGTGATCCTGTTCCTGATCCCTCACCCTGTCCCTGATCCCTGGTCTTGTTCCTGATCCTCAATCCTGTTCCTGATCCCCAATCCTCTTCCTGATCCCTCACCCCATGCCTGATCCCTCACCCTGTTCCTGATCTTGTTCCTGTGCCTGATCCCGTTCCTGATCCCTCACCCTCTTCCTGATCCCATTCCTGATCCTGTTCCAGATCCCTCACCCTATTCCTGATCCCTGATCCTGTTCCTGCTCCCTCACCCTCTTCCTGATCCCTGATCCTGTTCCTGATCCCTCACCCTCTTCCTGATCCTTGATCCTGTTCCTGATCCCTCACCCTATTCCTGATCCCGTTCCTGATCCCGTTCCTGATCCCTCACCCTATTCCTGATCCTGATCCTTGATCCTGTTCCTGATCCCTCACCCTATTCCTGATCCCTGATCCTGTTCCTGATTCCTCACCCTGCTCCTGATCTTGTTCCTGTGCCTGATCCTGTTCCTGATCCCTTTCATGATCCCTCACCCTATTCCTGATCCCTGATCCTGTTCCCTCACCCTCTTCCTGATCCCTGACCCTGTTCCTGATCCCTCACCCTGGAGCTGCCCCTGCAGGGGTGTGGGGTGTCCAGGAGGGACCCTGAGTGCAATGAACGCAAGCAGAGCTGGGTGTGGATGGAAAGCTGCAAAAACAGAAAAGAAAGCAAAACCAGTTCTATGTTCCTCCTCAACGTCATGCCTGAGTGGAGGATGGTTCAGTTTGGGGTTGTGGCACCTTCTGCTCTCACAGAGGTGGAATTACAGCTCTGCTCATTAGGGCTGCTCTGTCCTCTCTGCTGAAATCATTTAATTGTCGTATCCATGCTGAAATCATTTAACTGGCACTGCAAACCAGTGCAGAGCACAAACCTCACAAAACACAGGCAGCCCCACAGCGCCCCAGACTGCAAACCTGGCTCAAATGCACTCAGAGGGGAGCAGGAAGGGGAAATGGCAGCGCAGAGCAAGGTGAGAGGATTCCAGTGCAGTGTGAGCCTCAGCCACCAGAGCGTGAACAAAAGCAGGGTTGCACTAATTGCGTGCACTCACTAATTAGTCCCTGCTGGGCTTCCCCCATTAAACCCAATTTTAGGAGCAGACAGGCAATGCAGGGGCTTCCCCGCCTCTCTCTGAGGGCTGGGCTGAGTGTCCCTGTCCCCAGATGATGCCACACAATGACCAGAGAGCTCCTGCAGGGCTCCAAACCCCAAATTAAACCAAACTCCTCACTCAGCCCCTGCAGAGCCCTGGAACCCAAATTAACCCAGACTCCTGCAGAGCCCCAAAACCCCAAACTAAACCCAAACTCCTCACCCAGCCCCTGCAGAGCTCCAATACCCAAACTAAACTCAAACTCCTGCAGAGCCCCAAAACCCAAACTGGACCCAAATTAACCCAAACTCCTCACCCAGCCCTTGCAGAGCTCCAATACCCAAACTAAACCCAAACTCCTCACCCAGCTTCTGCAGAGTCCCAGAACCCAAATTAGCCCAAACTCCTGCAGAGCCCCAAGCCCCAAACTAAATCTAAACTCCTGCAGGGCCCTAAAACTCAAACTAAACTCAAACTCCTCACCCAGCCCCTGAAGAACCTCAAAATTCAAACTAAACCCAAACTCCTGCAGAACCCCAAAACCCAAATTAACCCAAACTCCCCATCCAGCCCCTGCAGAGCTCCAATACCCAAACTAAACTCAAACTCCTGCAAAACACCAAAACCCAAACTGGACCCAAAGTCCCCATCCAGCTCCTGTAAAGCCCCAAACCCAAAACTGGACCCAAACTAAACCCAAACTCCTCACCCAGGCCCTGCAGAGCCCCGAAACCCAAAGTGAACCCAAAGTCCTGAAGAACCCCAAAACCCAAACTGAACCCAAAGTCCTACAGAGCTCCAAAACCCAAATTAGCCCAAACTCCTGCAGAGCCCCAAAACCCAAATCAACCCTAAATCCAACACCACAGGGACAGAAGGAGGGTAGAAGAAATGCAGCAAAGAGCAATGCCAGGGATGAGACAGTGTTTTTTGGATGTTTTGAGAATAAATCAAAGCTTCATCACTGCTGATGCAAAACTGTACATTATCAAACCAAGCTGATAATAACTCTGGACTAATGCATTTTTGAAATTAATCATAGCTACACACAGCTATGATTAATTGCTATAGCAATTAATAGCTATAGCATCATAAGTATATTTAAAAATATATATTATTATATATTTTTGATACATATCTAAATATATATTGTTACAAAATATACTTTAATATATCTTAAATATATTTATTTATTACTATAATATATATTTTAGTTTATTTTATATAAAATATACTATATTTTAAAATAAACATATAAATTAATACATATATCTATATATATTTTATGTATTTTACATATTTTAGCTATTATTATAATATATATTTTATTTTATAATAGCTGCATCATAGTAATATTTATATATTATAATACCATATTTTATTTAATATATAAATATATTCTATTTTGTAATTATATATAAATATATAATTATAATATATATTTAATATATTTTATTATATTTACTATATATTATTAAAATATATATTTTATTTTATAATAGCTACATCATAGCTATATTTTTGAAATGAATCACGCAGCTACACATAACTGCACCTACACTACAATGTCATGAAACTACAATACGTGAAGGAAACATGCTGCCATATGCTATGAAATCCAATGAATGCACTTTGGTTAAAAATATTCAGATTTAGTACCAAATCTTTAATTTCTGATTGTATTAAGTATCTCTGTATTGTCCTTGTGCCGACAGTGTCCAGCTGTGCCAACACCTGCTCTGTTCATTGATAAGGATAATTTCCCAGTGTAATCCAGTTCCTCCAAACCAGATTTCTTCAAGAATTGTCCCAGATTACATTCCCAGCACATTTAATTGCATCTTTTCCCATTTTATTGGGGTGGTTTTGGCTCCCCAGCAGCAGTCAGACAGGTTGGACCACGGCACTGAAGTTCATATTTGTGAGCATGCACCCCCCGCCCTGGGCACTGCTCCAGCCTCGCAAGATCAAACAGAAACCGAATGAAATACGAGATAAAAAAAGGAAAAAACAACCAGCGACTCATCCAGCTGATTCATAAAATATTCACAGGGGAAGTCTGGCACAGAAATCCCCACAGATGATGGGTCTCACTCCAGTTCTGTTCCCCCCAGGATGGATTGGCCACCTTCCAGAGGGGTGACAACAATGCCTGGGGGTGACATGTCCACCCCTGGCTCTCCAACAGCTCCTCCTGCAGCCCCTGCTCCATATGCTATGAAAAATTAAATTTATTTAATTCCAGACTGCTCTTGTCCCTCTGTCACTCATCCTGCCTCTCACTCCTGGCCGTATTCCAGGTTTTATTCCCAGCACCCTGCCCTCCCTGTAGGGTCACACTTCAGGGTCTCTGTGGCACTTGTTACCCTAAATTTCCTGAATAAATTGTTCAGGATTAAGGTCAGTGATGGAAACAAGTCCACAGGAGGTGCCAGAGCTACTGCAGGGCTGGAGCCGCTCTGGAGCCAGGCTGGGAGAGCTGAGGGTGCTGCCCTGGAGAGGAGAAGGCTCCAGGCAGAGCTCAGAGCCCTTGCAGGGCCTGAAGGGGCTCCAGGAGAGCTGCAGAGGGACTGGGGACAAGGATGGAGGGACAGGAGGCAGGGAATGGCTGCCAGTGCCAGAGGGCAGGGCTGGATGGGATCTTGGCAATTGGGAATTGTTCCCTGGCAGGGTGGGCAGGGGCTGGGCTGGAATTGCCAGAGCAGCTGTGGCTGCCCCTGGAGCCCTGGCAGTGCCCAGGGCCAGGCTGGGCATTGGGGCTGGCAGCACCTGGCACAGTGGCAGGTGTCCCTGGGCTGCAATCAGCTGCCATTGAAGATCCCTTCCCACCCAAACCACTCTGGCATTCACATTCCTGAACCAAGGATGGAAACCAGCACCAAAACCCATTGCAGCAAATGGAGAAAGGAAAGGAAAGAATGATTTCCTGGCTGGTTCCAGGTGCCCCCAGTGCCATTTGCCACAGGGGGTTTGTAGCCTGGCAAGGCCTGGTTAGAGAGGTTTGGGCTGTGCCAGGGTGCCCAGAGCAGCTGTGGCTGCCCCTGGAGCCCTGGCAGTGCCCAAGGCCAGGCTGGGGCACCTGGCACAGTGGGAGGTGTCCCTGCCATGCCACTGGGTGAGATTTAAGTTCCCTTCCAACCCAAACCATTACACGATTCCATAATTCTAAGTGATGCCATATTTCCAAATTTATAATAATCTTTTTAACATCAACAAATGCATTTTATCATGAAATCCCTGACAGGGGGAATGAGGAGCCTGTTGGCACTCACTGCAGTGGATGAGACATGAACTGCAGTCAGAGCTACAGAACGACATTGAAATAGAATTTATTTGAATCAGTTTATTTTAATAAAATTAGGGACTTGAAGAGCCTTCCCCTGACCCAGTGCCTCTGTTCACTGGTGCTGGTGGCCACAGATCCTCCAGGATCCTTGCGTTTCCTCACTGTCTGGCCAGGGATCCCCTTAAATACCCCAAATACTCCCAGCGACTGAAGGGAATTTCCAGCCCTCATTTGTGCCAAATTTTTAAAGTATTTCCTATGACCCAAAAGATTTCCCTGGTGCTGCTGCCTCATTCAAACAAACTTCAAAAACTTCAGCTCCTTTCTCCCAGGGGTGTAATCCAGGGATTTGTGGTCACTTCCAGCTTCCCCTCAGCCTCAGGCAGCTCCAGCAATGCTGTTTTTAAGGGGTGGAATAGGAAACACTGATTTTTCTGTACAAATGAGCCACAAAACTGGCTCAGACCGGACCCCTCCTCTGGGCTCTGTCTGCTCTGTCACATCCTTTTGTTTTTTCCCTGTCCCATGGGGGCTCAGCTCCTCTTCCTGGAAGTTCTGCTGGGAGATTTGGCCGGGATGCTCTGGCAGTGACCTCCTGCCTCTGCCCTCCCACTGCTCCCTCAGCTTTGGGAGCTCCACGGGAGCTCATTTAGGGATGATGAAAGGAAAGAAAACTTCCTGTGCACCAGCACAGGCTGGAGAGGCTCTCCTTGGGGATTGATCCTCTCTGAGAAGGGGCTGAACCCACCCTGGAGGGGCCCAGGGCTTGGCAAGGTCAGGATTTGTGTTTATCCCCAGCATTTATCCCTTAGCAACAGAGACCCAAACATTTTGGAGCTTCCAGCAGCTCCAGCCCTGCAGGGAATATTGGATTGCTCCTTCTCCAGTGCCAGGAATACCCATCCATGGCCTGGACATCCTGAACCCTGCCTGTTATTCCCAATTCCCCATCCCCATCCAAGGGCCGGCCCTGTGACGCTCTGCAATTACAGGAAGGGCCTGGATTTGGGAGGATTTGGGATGGGAACTTGGCATGCTGAGCATGATGGAACAACTCCTTCAACACCAACACTGGATCCCCAAACACCTTCACCAGCCAGCCTGGATAGCCCTGCTGCCAGTGCCAGAAGGAGCTCCAGGAGATGCTCCAGGAGAAGCTCCAGGAGATGCTCCAAGTGAAGCTCCCAAGTGAAGCTCCAGGAGAAGCTCCAGGAGATGCTCCAGGAGATGCTCCAGGAGATGCACCAGGAGATGCTCCAGGAGATGCTCCAGGAGATGCACCAGGAGATGTTCCAGGAGATGCACCAAGAGATGCACCAAGAGATGCACCAAGAGATGCACCAAGAGATGCACCAGGAGATGCTCCAGGAGATGCACCAAGAGATGCACCAGGAGATGCACCAGGAGATGCACCAGGAGATGCTCCAGGAGATGCTCCAGGAGAAGCTCCAGGAGATGCACCAGGAGATGCACCAGGAGATGTTCCAGGAGAAGCTCCAGGAGAAGCTCCAGGAGAATCTCTAGAATGAGCTGCAGGAGAAGCTCCAGGAGGAGCTCCAGAAGAAGCTCCTGGAGATGCTCCAGGTGATCCTCCAAGAGAAGCTCCAGCAGAACCTGGTGGGGAGCAGCAGCATGATTTTCCAGGAGAAATGCCCCCTTTGGGATCTCAAGCCCTCCCCAGGGCGGGGCTGGCAGCAGCAGCTGAGCCCTCTGAGGTTTTTGGGGATGTGCAATTCCCGAGGGGCTGGAGCACATCCCTGTCCTCACTGGCACCATCCTGGGAGCTTCCCACCAGCTGAACCTTCTGGGATCCTCCCTTGGCTCTGCTGGAACTCAGAGGGGAATCAAATGGTTCCATGAGTCTGACACCTCCCCAGGTAAGGCCCAATTCCCCAGGGAGTGCTCCTAACACATAATTACAATAATTAATAATGATTATTTATTATTTAATTAATATTTAATATTATTATTATTTATTACAATCATTAATAATGATTGATAGGCTGGGTTTATTTCCACAGCATGAGAGCCAAACAGCCTCTGGCTCTATTGAAACATGGAAAACAAAACCAAGCCCAGCTGCCCCATTCCTCTTTTCCTGAGGTAACAAAACTCCCAAACAGCACAGGAGAGACAACCTGAGAACCAGCAGCAACAAAAATCCTCAGAAAGCACCAAAAAAAAAAAAAAAAAATCATCAATTTCTGCTCTGTTCTTGCCCTCATCACCACTGGGCATTGATGGCTGATGAATTTCTGATCTCCAGATATAAATACCACTGTGAGAATTCCCAAAGCCACTCAGGTTATTACAAGCCCTCGACACCCTAGAGGATCTGATGGATTGGGCTGGGATTATCACCTCAGAGCAGCCCATCCCATCAACCTCCCCCTGCTCCCAGCACCCGGGGCTGCAATTATTAATGACATTCTCTACCTTGCTCTGGTGGAGACAGAAGTGCTCCAAGCCTCAGACACAGCCCAGGCCCTTCCCCATCCCTCACACTGCATCCAAGACAAACCAATTTGTAGGAACTGATTCAATTATTTCTCATTTCCTGCCTCCTGTCAGAGCCAGGCCAGGAAATGAGGACTGATCCCAGATACCATCAGTCCCTCTGGACAGCAGGAGCTGGAGGATACAAAGTTTTGTCCTAAAAAATTCCAGATGAGTTGCAGACAGGTGAGAGATTCCAGGTGAGCTAGGGGGGCTTTGCCAACCTCAGGCTCTCACTTGGACTAAGGGAATGGGGGGGTTTGAGCCCTACTCATCCTCACTGGTACAGAGGAAGGACCTGGGTTGTGGAACACCTGGAAGGAGGCCCTAAATCATCAATCCTGCTGAATCCATGGGCACCAGGATGAGTTCCTACAGCCACAATGTTGGGTCTCAATTTAGGAGGGCTGTGGGCAGGGCTGGGCACAAGCTGGGCTCACCCATCCCAGAGGAACCCTTGCCTGAATTCCTGCTCCCCACCCTGAGAGCCCCTGGGTGATTGCTCCCATTCTGGCCAAAATCCCACATCCCCAAGGACCGTCCCTCATCAGCCATGGGCTCTCCAGCCAACTTCCAACCCCCCTGAGGTTTTCCAGGGGCTCAGCTCTGAGTTGCCCTTTCCCACCTGGGAGCTGGAGTCACAACTTCCAGCTCCAGCTGGAATTGGGCTCAGATTTCATTGATTTCCCTCAATTTCCCTTTATTTTCCTCAATTTCCCTTGATCTCCCTTGAATTCCGTCGATTTCCCATGATTTCCCTCAATTTCTCTCAATTTGCCTTGATGTTTGTTGTGGTGTGCTGTAATGTCCCATTTTAGACTTCCAGGTCACTTCCCCAGGTGTGCCTATACCTCTCTCCCTTCCCCCTTGCCCCCATGCTAAACCCTCCAGCAGAAACCATCTCCTTTTCCTCTTCACCATCGCCTGAAGCCATTCCTCCTGAGGTAAACGGGGTTCCTAACAAGCCTGGACTTGTTCAGTGCCCAGCTGCAATCTCCAGCAAGCCAAGGTATCTCTGGGGTGATACACCGCAGTTGCTGCCTTTGGCCCAGCAGCGAGGGTCAGACTGGCCCAGGCACAATCTAACTGGTAATATTGTGAGCCATATTCCAATAGATGTTCCTCGATTTCCCTCAATTTCTTTCCATTTCCTTCAATTTCTCTCGATTTGCCTCGATTTCCCTCAGTTTCTCTCAATTTCTTTCGATTCGCCTCGATTTCCCTCAATTTCCCGTTATTTCAATTGATCTCCCTTGATTTCCCTTAATATCTCTCGATTTCCCTCAGTTTCCCTCAATTTCTTTTGATTTCCCTCAACTCTCTTCCATTTCCCTCTGCTGCTGCCGCTGCAGAAACTGGGGCAGCCCAGGCAGCAGGAAAAGCCACGGGGGCTGGGGCTGGGGCTGCATTCCCTGGATGATGATGATGATGGTGATGATGGTGATGATGATGATGTGTGAGGAGCTGAGCAAAGCCAAAGCTCTGCAAAGAACCTGCACTCCAACCCCCTGAGCTTTTCCCTGGGAGCTGAGGAACACTTGATACCACAATTAGGGAGGGAAAATCCTGGCAAACCCACAGTGCCATTTTCCCAGGCATTTCCCTGCAGCCAAGCATAATAAAACCCAGCCCAACTCTGTCTCAGGGCAGAGTTTTAGCTGGTTTTTAGCTGGTCCATCAACTGATTGCTGTGCAGAAGGTTCTGTATATATAATAATATCAATAAAATTATTATTAGTAGGAGAATGACGCTAATAATACTGATATTATTCTATATTAGATATAATATAAAATATAAACATGCCATCTCACACATTTAAACCCAGCCCAAACAAAAAAAAAATGTAGTTAAAATAAAATAGAATAAATGAAAATTTTTTAAATGAAAATCAAATAAAAACTATGAAATAAAATAATATAAAATAAAATAAAAATAAAAATGAAATTTAAAATAAAAAAATAAAATTAAACAAAATAAAATAAAATATTAAATTAAAATTTAAAAAAATATATTAACTAATTATTAATTATTTAATAATCTATTAATTAGTTCATTTTTTATTTATTAATAAATTATTACATTTTATTATTAAATAAATAAAAATAAAATAAATTTGAATCCAAAAACTCCACACAGCAGGGATGCAAACACACCGGCAGAAGGGAATTCTCTCCCAGGAATGCAGAGCTGCTGGGAGGAAGAGGAGGAGGAGGAAGATGAGGAGGGGGAGAGCAGCTCCCAAGGCAGATGGAAAAGGCCCTGCTCCGGCCACCTCCCCTGTGGGCTGAAATTTCCCTGTTTGGAAAGTTTCCCATGGAAACCTCGCAGAGGCAGCACAGAGAGAGCAGAGAGTGCCTGAGTCCGTGCAGGAGGCTTTGGAGGAGGGGACAACACACAAAGAGGAGGAAAAATCAATCTGAAAGTCCCCTGAGCACTGAGGGGCTGTCCCTGGGAACGTCTGGGTCCCTGCTGTCCCTGCAGTTTGTGGGGATTGCAGCTCAATCCCAGGGGATTGCATCCCTCCTGCCTCAGTTTCCCTCCCCTGGCCACAACAGCCACAATAACCCCCAGGAATGGGGATATCCTGGTCCAACAATGGGGTTCTGACCCCAGTAATGGGGTCCTGATCCTGATCCCCCCCTTCAGCCTGGACACGGGTTTGGGCAAGTTTGGCTTGCAGAGAAAACCCAGAGTAACAGGAAGAGAGGAAACAGCCTCAAGTTGTGCCAGGGGAGGTTCAGGTTGGATATTGGGAATAAATTCTTCATGGAAAGAGTGGAAACAGCTGCCCAGGGCAGTGCTGGAGTCCCCTGTCCCCCAAAGCCATCAGTGGTGGCCTTGGCAGTGCCAGGTGGACTCAATGAGCTCAGAGGGATTTTCCAACCTGACATTTCTGTGATTCTACAATCAGGGGTGCAAAGTCCATTCCCCTGGATTTCAGATTTCAGATCCATTTTTAGCTCCAGGAAGTTACAAACCCGCCATCCTTGGCTACCCTAAAACTGCAGCACTTCTCTCAAGGCAGGGAGGGGACACACAGGTGGTGCTTCAGTGTCCCCATTTGGGACAGGTGGCTTTGATCCAGAACAACCAGCGACTCCTGGCGTCACCAACCCAGCTGGGAATCCCCTGGAGCCCTCAGATCCCAGGCACAGCTCCCAGAGCCCTGCCCCAGGGGTGACCTCAGCTGCTGGAGGCCCTGGTGGCCCTGGGGACATGAGTCACCCTCCCTTAGGGAAGGCAGGGCAGTGCCGGAGTCCCCTGTCCCATAAAAGCCACCAGTGGTCGCCTTGGCTGTGCCAGGTGGACTCAACGAGCTCAGAGGGATTTTCCAACCCGAATTTCTGTGATTCTACAATCAGGGATGCCTGGGTTTCGGGAAACCCTTCCTGCACTAACACTCCAGGATATTCTCTTTAAAAAGAAATAACCTGGGACATTTCCCAGCTCCCTGCCCCAAACTCTTCCTCTCTGTATTTCGTGCGTCCAGGGGAGTCTCAGATGTGCCAGGCCAGTTCTGCTGGGATTAAAACAGATCCATTTTTTAGCCCCAGGAAGTTACAAACCCATCATTCCTGGCTACCCTAAAACCGCAGCACTTCTCTCAAGGCAAGGAGGGACACACAGGTGGTGCTTCAATGTCCCCATTTGGGACAGGTGGCTTTGATCCAGATCAGCACGGAGCTACCAACAACCAGCAACTCCTGGGTCACCAACCCAGCTGGGAATTCCCTGGAGCCCTCAGATCCCAGGCACAGCTCCCAGAGCCCTGTCCCAGGGGTGACCTCAGCTGCTGGAGGCCCTGGTGGCCCTGGGGACACGAGTCACCCTCCCTCAGGGAAGGCAGGAAGGCCCTGCAGACAAAAATATGCAAAAATAATCGGCTGCTGTTCCTGCTGCCACGTCCTGTGTGCTGCTGCATTCCTGGCAGGGCGAAAGTGGGAGGATCAGGGGTTCCTGAAGGAGTTGGGGCAGAGTTAGGAGGTTGACGATCTTCACTGAAAGGAATAAAAACTCCCCAGGTTCAGCAGACACAGCCAAGGGTGCTTCATGCTGGGATTCCCTGGAGAGCTGGGCTGCCAACAGCACCAGGGCTGGGAATTCTCTGCTGGAGAGCTCAGCTGCAGATCCAGCACCCTAAGAACCTCCAAGAGATCAGGAATACTGTCCTAGGAGAGCCCAGCTGCAGATCCAACACTCACAGAACCTCCAAGAGATCAGGAATTCTCTCCTGGGCTCAGATCCAACAACCACAGAACCTCCCAGAGCTTGGGAATTTTCTGTTGGGAAAGCCCAGCTGTAGATACAACATCCAACATCCACAGCAACTCCCAGAGCTTGGGAATTCTGTCCTGGAAAAACCCAGCTGCAGTTCCAACACCCTTCCAGAGATCAGGAATTCTTTCCTGGAAAAGCCCAGCTCAACAAATTTAACCCAAGGAGCTGAATTCATAATAAATTATTGTAATTAGGAATACCCTGCAGCCAGACTGGCATGGGCAGCTCCAAATCTCCCAGCCTGGGTCGATAATTCTCCTTTATTTGTGACCCTCTGCTCTCACACACACACCTCACTGTAATTCTCAATATTGTGGGAAAAAAGGAAAATACCCACGGAAAAAAACATAATCTCCTGTACATTGTGCACATCAAAACCCACAGTGAATTCCTGGGAAGGAACAAAACCTGCTCGGCGTCCGAGGCTGCTTTATCTGCTGGATTTCTGCACTTTTCCCCACCTGGGAGCTCCAACCCCAATCCCAGCTCTACTGCCAAGCACAGGGATGTGGGTTTAATCTTTCTGAGTCCTTATTTTAAAAATTTCCTGTTTTATCAGCCCAGGCCAGGGCTCTGCAGATAACCCCACGCTTGGACAGTTTTGGGGTTTTGTGAGGGGACTGAAATGCTCATGAGGGCCCTGGGAGTGCTCAGGCTCTTGCAGCCTTCAAACGACCATAATTCTGCCACCAAATGGTTTGTTTAAGTAAGAACGTCAAGACACCCACAGATGCTGAAAAGCACTGATTTAAGTGCTGATCTGAAACATATGGGAGAAGAATTTGAGCTCAAAAGCGTTGCTACTGTGCTGCTCCCACAAGGGCAGCCACAAAAAACCAGGTTGGTCTGGAGTCTGAGGAGGCAGAGCACCCAAAACCCAGGAAATGTATAAAATTTGTAGCCAGAACAACCAAAACCCAGGAAAATGTAAAAAAATTATCTACATCCATATGATTATTCCCTTAGATCAAATATACCGGGATAGGAACTGAGAGAAGGGCACCCAGGCATTCAGAAATGCCTGAATTTCCAAAAACCCAGATGTCAGGTGTTGAAGATTGCAATGCAAGATGTTTTCTATTACCATCTGTATGGCAGATTACCTTTGTCAAGTGGGCAGTTTGCCTTATCTCTCTCTTTGAGTGACCATAATCACTCCTCCCTCCAGGGAGACACCTACTGATAACAGCTATGGAATGTCCCTGCATGGCTGATAAGAACTACAGCATCCCATTGGGAGATGGGAGCCCAGAGGGAGGAGCCAAGCATTCCTACCCGGATAGAATCTGGAGATTCTGCAACACCAGCACGGCTTCTGCACTGGATTGCCCAGAGGAACAGCAGCTGCCTCTGCCCCTGGATCTTCAGAGGCAGAGACTGCACCTTTCTCCAGGATCCCTGCTCCAGCAGAACCAGCCCTGACACTGCAGGAGGGCTGAGCCACAATTCCAATGGCACTGCTGCCAACAGCCTGACCCACAGGGTGTCAGGCTGGGTTCTGACTCTGGCACTGTTGCTTTAGTTCACTGCATTGTTTATTTTATCCTTTTATTTATTTTTCCTTCCCTATTAAAGAACTGTTATTCCTGCTCCCATATTTTTGCCTGAGAGCCCCTTAATTTAAAATTTATAGCAACTGGGAGGGTGAGAGGGTTTACATTCTCCTGCCTTCCTTAGCAGACTCCTGTCTTTCCAAAGCAAGACACCAGGGGTGCATCCCCAGGAGAGTTTGCCAACACCCTGCCCCTAATCTGCCCCTTTTCCTGCTTAAAAGTCGTGTAATTCTTCAGTCCTATCTCAACAGCAGCAAGAGCAGCTTATCATTTTATGAGGTCACATTTTCTTTTTGTTGGAGGCTCTACAGAGCAAGAAACCCTCAGTTCTAGTTGGGCTGGATTCATATTTTCAATGCAAACACAGGAAAATCAAAATAACAACAAAAAAAACCCAACCCTCAAAAAAAAATCCCAAAACAAAACAAAAAACAAACAAAAAAAAACCCCACCCTGAATAATTTATAAATAGTGAAAAGCGAGTTAGGATATTAAAAAAAAAAAAAAATCTGCAGTCCTGCCTCCAAGTTGGATCCTTGCCTCCTGCTATTCACTGTATTTCTGAGCAGCAGCAGCCTCTGCCCAACTCACTCTGTCCCTGTTGGTGTTCACTCCTTGTGCTCCTGGCACATCCCAGAGCCTCTGGAACCTCTCCAGGGCTAGCAGTGACCCAGGAGGAAAGTAAGCCAGCCTTCCTTCCTTCCTTGGAACTTTTCCTTTTCCCCTTTCCTTTTCCCCTTCCCTTTTCTCCTTTCCCTTTCCCTTTCCCTTTCCCTTTCCTCAACCTCCAGAGCTCCAGTTCCACCAGGACAGAGCTCACAGCTCCTCCCCTTTCAGCTACAAACTGGGAGCAACTGGAAAATCTTCCCAGTGCTCCCAGTTCCACTGCTGGGTTTGTCCCAGGCCCCACAGCCGGGTGAGTTGTGTTCTCCCTGCCAAACTCTGCAGAACATCCCAGAGATCCCAGGAAAACTTCTCCAGAAGTGAAATCTCAAACGGGGAGGGGGCATGGCTTTAGTCCCTCTCCAGGTGCATCCCTGGTCAGTGGATGGATTTTATAGGAAACACACACAGAAATTCCTTTTTAAAAACAAGATTTAGCCACATTTTACTCTCAGACCTTTATCATTTCCATGATTCCCAAAAATTCCACATCCTATCTTCCATCCCCCGGACGCTCTGGTAGTCAATACTAAAGAGAACTGAAAATCAACTACATTGGGAATATTAAAAGGAGAAAAACAGCAAAACAAAAGCCAACAAAAACAAAACAAACAAAAAACCAACCAACCAAACACAACAGAACAAAAAAAAAAAAAAAATCCCAAAAAACAAACAAACAAAAAGAAACCACACACACAAAAACCCACCAAAACCAAAACTAAAAAGACACAAAACAGGAACCAGATCAACATCAGCCTTGCACAGAGAGCTGTCTCCCCAAAATAATGTTTTCCTTATTAGAAAGTGACAAAAAGGCAGCCCCAGAAGCCACCCTGGGACATTCTCATTGTCACCTTCCTGCCCCATGTCCAGGCAGCAGGGATGGGGTGGCAGGTGCTGGGCCCTGGCTCTGTCTGTTTGCACATCAGGTTCCTAAATGATTGCACAGGCTTGGAATCCACTAAAGGCTCCCAGAAATCCCCTCCAGTGGGAAATGGATTTGTAGAAAATTCTCAAAGTTTTAAAAAAATTAAGTTTTTAAAACACCTCTGGGTTGCCCCATCACTGGGTCGGATAAGGGATTAATCTGACCCAGAGAAGCTGCCTGGCTGTGCAGATGTTAAGAACTGCCTGATCCTGAGGCAATCTGATAAAAATCTGATAAAAAAACCTTTGCCTGCTCTGATTTAGCAGGGAATTGATGTCAGTGCAGGGATGAAGTGCAAAGCCCAGAGGCTGGAGCTCTGCCAGCAGCCCATGAATGCTCTGCTCACAGGCACAGCTCATTATTGCAGACATTTGGCCCCTGTCACCCCCTGGCCCTGAGTCAGGCCTTGTGTCACTCCTGGCAATCAGGGATGAGGAGGGACAGCCCAGGTGATCATGGATTTGCTGCAGGACTTCACAGAAATTCTCCTTTATTGTATTTGCAGGGTTTCCTGTGGCAGGGAGGAATGAATCTGACCCCATGTTCTCCGAAGGCTAATTCATTATTTTATGATACTATATTATATTAAAGAATGCTATACTAAACTACATTAAAGAATACAAAAAGGAAACTTACAGAAGGCTAAAAAAATTAAATGAAATAAAAAATGATGAATAATAAATAATTATAATAAATAATGAAAACTTGCGACTCTTTCCAGAGTCCTGACACAGCTTGGCCCTGATTGGCCAAAGAGTGAAAAAACTCCCAGCAGAATCCAATGGAACAATCACCTGTGGGTAAACAATCTCCAAACACATTCCAAAGCAGCAAAACACAGCAGAAGCAAATGAGATAAGAATTATTTTCCTTTTCTCTGAGGCTTCTCAGCTTCCCAGGAGAAAAACCCTGGGCGAAGGGATTTTTCAAGAGAATGTGAATGCCACACTCTTACATTTTCATTTCAACTCCCTGACAAAAGAAAGCATCTAAAACTGCAGGGAAATGGTTTTTTTCCCAGGGAACCGAGGACAGATGCCCCTGTGGAAATGCAAACAAAAACCCACCAGGAGTGTTTGAAGCTGGTTCCTGCATCCAGCCATTCCTGGGACTTTGGCATTTCCCCATCCTAAAGTCAGCTCTGACCCTCAGCCTCTCTTACCTTCTCTGCTGGCAGCAACTTGAGCCATTTTTCTCTCATTTCTGAGCCATTTTTCTCACTTTTCTCTCCATTCCACTCCCCTCTTTTTGTTGTGAGAGCTCAGAGCCTCCAGACTGTCCCTCACCTGCTGGATAATTGCAGCTCTTCCCTTCTGACCAAATTCTGCCTCTCTCCATCCCTGTCCAGCTGCCACAATTGTCTGTGTGATCAAATTCTGCTCCTTTCCCCCCAGTCCCCTCACCTGTGTGACTGAGGCTGTGTGAAATGCTCCTGTCTGTTCCTTCAGCTGCTCTTGGACAGCTGAATTTGCTCACAATTTGCTCCCAGCTCACGACATTTCCTCCCTGCCCACAGCCCCGCAGACCTGGAACACCGACGGGCAAATCCTGAATGTTCTCTGTTCATTTTGGCTTCTAATTCATTTATATTGAAAATGAATGCATTTGGTTTATATTTCCTATTTTAAAGTGGTATAAAAATCATGTCAGAGGTTCCACCCTCAGACTCTCCCCCATGTTGCCCTTGTCCCCCTCCCAGACCCCAAAACCCTCAGCCTCACTACAGGGAATGACTCCCAAGTTGTGAAATCAGGGTTTCAGAGCAAACCCCTGAACCCAAAATGAGATGAAGTCACACAAAAGCTCAGGGAAGAGGGTCCACCTCAGGTGCTGTGTCCAGTTCTGACCGCTCAGCTTGGGAAGGATTTTGAGATGTTTGAGCCCATTTTGAGCCTCCTCCCAGAAGAGACAATGAGGCTGGAGAGGGGCTGGGAACACAAACCCTGAGAGGAAGCCCTGAGCGAGCTGGGGGTGCTCAGCCTGGAGAAAAGGAGACTCAGGGGTGCCCCCATCACTCTCACAGCTCCTGAAAGGTGCCTGTGCTCAGCTGGGGCTGGGCTCTGTCTGCAGGCACTGACAGAACCAGAGCACACAGCCTCGAGCTGCCCCAAGGGAAATACAGGTTGGATATCAGGAAAAGGATTTTCACAGAAAGGGTGATAAAGTTCTGGAATGTTCTGCCCGGGGAGGTGGTGGAGTCACCATCCCTGGGGTGTTTAACAAAGCCTGGATGTGGCACTGGGTGCCAGGGTTCAGTTGAGGGGTTGGGGCTGGGCTGGACTCGATGATCTTTGAGGTCTCTTCCAACCCAGTGATTCTGGGAATTCTGTGATTCTGTGAAAAGCTGGGAATGGTCCAACCAGCCCCAAGGAGAGCCAGGAGGTCTAAAAATGCAACACCACTCCTGCCAGCCTTGATTTTACCCCCATGTTTGCCAAGGAATGGCTGAGACAGGGTGGGCTGTGGGGCCACAAGTCTCTGGCAAGGTCTGGAGGAGTTTCCCAAGCAGGGCAGGGCTCCCTTTCTCCCTCTTGGCTCCCTGAATTCACCTTTGCCCTGCAGAAGAAAGGGAAATCCTGCTTTGTCCTGCCCAGGTACCCATTGTGTGCCCACCTCAGAGCAGAAGCTCCTCCTCTTCACCCACCTGGGCTGATCCTTGGGTCCACCAGGTGTTACAAGCAAGGAAATTGCTTGGAAAAAATGCAATAATGAGTAGATTCTAAATTCCTTTAGTGCTCAGTGTGGCACTAGGACACCCTTCACTCCCCACAGGTGACACAGGTCCCAGCCAGGTACTCCAGGGACCTTTGAGAGGCAGCAAAGGCATTTTCCCTGCTTGGTCCCATTTATTAATTCTTGATTTGAGCTGGGAACAAACAGGAATTATTGTCAGAGAGAAAATAAAACCCGTGCTGAGTGGAGTAAAATTCTGGGAAAACCCCTGGGAATGCTGGGCTCAGGAAGAGCATCCTCCTCTTCCTCCTCCTCCTCCTCCCCCAGCAGGGGAATCCCATGGGCTTGGACACTCACAGGGTTCTTAGGGGGAAGGAAATCCGTGCAGAAACTCGAGCATCCCACACGAGGTCAGGCAGGAAGCTGCAGACAACATTTCTGAATAACTGGCTGTGGGAAATGAGCACCCACGAGGACGGCTCAGGCTGCACCGAGCAGAAAAAATTGGGGAAAAATAACGAAGGAAACCAGACAAGAACCTCAGCGAAATCCTTCTGGGTTTGTTGGGTGTAAGAGCGTTGGAGGGTAGCACGGTCAGGACGGACAGAGAGCAGAGATCTCTGCAGCCAGGGCTGGAACTTGTGGTTTATTGCAAAGGGCCTGGGTGCAGGGCCCTGCTGGGAGCTACCAGCCACAGCTCAGAGCAGGCTGAGAGAAGAGAGGGGGAGAGAGGATGAGAGGGTGAGAGAGTAAAAGGGGTAAGAGAGCGAGGTTCCCGTTCCAATACCATAAATGTTCTTCTGTGTTGAATATTCTGATTCTCACTGACCAGTCTAGTCCAAGATACAAATCCTACAGCATTTACATACAGCCTATAAGAATCATTACATTACCATCCTGTATTTCATTTTAAATCCAGTTGGGTTTCCTGGAAAAACGGGAATAAACTGCACAATGAACCCAGTTTGTGGAGAGAGGTGTCCAGGCCAGGAAACATCAACAATTCCCAGTCAGATATTTCAGAACTGAGGAGTTTGTGAGTCCCCTCACACAGCAGGAAAGGCGAGGATGGAGAGGGGAAGGGTTTATCCCAGAGTCCTGGGGAGCCCAGCCCCAGCCCCAGCTCCCTGGGAGCTGCTGGGAACAGCCTGGGCAGGAACTCAGGCACAAACACACAAACACAGCTGCTGCGACAGGAAAGGCACTGGGGACATCCTGGAATCCCAAAGCTTGGCCTGGCCCCTGCACAGCCCAAATGGGAACAGCCCCAGCCTGGAAAATCCTTTGTGATCCAGCCAAGGGCTGGGGCGGAGCTGGGAAGAGGCCGTGATTATGAGTCAAATGTGCAGGGTTTAATGGGGTTTGGGGGGGTTTAATTATTGCATATTGTATATTGTATATTGTATATTGTATATTGTATATTGTATATTGTATATTGTATATTGTATATGGTATATATATTATACTATATATACTATATATATAATATATAATATATAATATATAATATATAATATATAATATATAATATATAATATATAATATATAATATATAATATATAATATATTATATATTATATATTATATATTATATATTATATATTATATATTATATATTATATACATTATACAATATATAATATATAATTATATTTATAGTTAATACATAATTATGATTAAATTATAACATGATGTAATATAATACAGTATATAATATAATATAATATAATATAATATAATATAATATAATATAATATAATATAAATATATAATTATACAATAATATTATATATAATGTATCATAAATATAATAATATTTATCATCTGATACTGAAATAATTATTATAATTATATTATATTCATATTATCTATACATAATAATTAGGATTCATAATTACTCCAATATAATATGATATTACATATTTTGTCTTATAATATATATCTTAGAATATTATATCTTTTTTTTTTCCTTTTTTCCTTATATGTTCTTCTCCAGGAGCTCCCAGCAGGCAGGCCTGGAGGGCAGCTCAGGGCAGGGATGGAGCTGTAGCCACCCCACCCTTTCCTCTGCCAGCTCTTCCACACAACCTCAGCCTAGGCTGGGCTGGGTGGGGTTTGGAGCGCCTAGGGTAGGAGTTGAGATGGGATTTCAGTCCCTCCCACCCCAAACCACCCTGGGCTATGGGATCAGATGGGATTTCAATCCCTTCCACCCCACACCAGGCTGGGATCCCATGAAAACACACTGGGATATAGGATCAGATGGAATTCCAATCCCTTCCACCCCAAATCAGGCCGGGCTATGGGATCAGAGGGCATTTCAATCCCTCCCACCACACACCAAGCTGGGATCCCATGAGGACATGCTGCACCCCACTGAGGTGGCCAAGCTCAGAGCCAGCACCACCTTTGCTTTGCTGCTCCGGCTCTGACTCTGCACTTACATTTCTGCCTTTCCTCCTCTGCCTAGTGCTGTTTCCCACCCTCTACCTCCATCCAAGAAAAGTTTTCCTGAACAAACCACTGGAAAAAATTGATTTTTCGCTTTGACTGTTCCCTGAGTTACCAGGGAAAACATTTTCTTTTTAACTAAACCAAAAGCTAACGAGAAAAATTCAAATTTTCATGAAGACGCTTTATGGGGAGAAAGAAAAAAAAAACATTTGTTTCCTATGGAATTGAAGCTTTTTGTCATATTGGCTTTTAAGTATATTTTATTGTAAGAATATAACAATTTCCAAAACAAAAAGCACAGATTCCTTTCATTTTGCAAATATTTTTCTCTCCTTGCTGTTTTTCTCTCCTCTTATTAAGGAATGCATCTTTCAAGCAGCTGAGCTGCCTCTTAAACAATTCCCCCTTTCATCTTGTCAGTATCGGGAAAATTTAAAAACCTCTCCTTCATTAAATTGCCATGCTGTGTTTTGTCTCCTTTGGATTAGGTTTTTAAGCAGAAAAAGTGGAGGTTTTGTGCTATCAAAAAAAAAAAAAAAAAAAAAACAAAAACAGGTGTAAAGATGCTGAAAGAGACCGTGGGTTCTTCTAGGAGAATTGTAGAATATTCAGAGTGGGATCTTTCATCCATCTCCTGGACCCCACCAACCCCACCCTGGCCATCCCTGCAGTGCTGCCCAAATTTCTCCCCCATCCTTCATCTGCCTCATCCCTCACTCTCACACAATCATGGAATGTGCTGAGCTGGAAGGGACCCACAGGGATGATCAATCCCAACCCCAAACCCTGCCCAGAGCCCCCAGCAAGCCCAGCCTGGGCATCCCTGGAGCTCTGGCAGCCTCGGGGCCGTGCCCATTGCCTGGGCAGCCTGGGCAGTGCCAGCACCCTCTGGGGGAAGAGCCTTGCCCTGAGCTCCAGCCTGAGCTGCCCTGGCCCAGCTCCAGAACATTTCCCTGGCACCCAGGATAGATCCTGGTGAGTGGAAGCATCACAACCCTTCAGGCTACACCCAAACACCATGGAACCAATAGAAAACCAAATTTTGGGAGGGAGATGGGGCCTGGTGCCTTTGGAGGGGATTTTGGAGAGCTGGCAGCAGCTTTTGCTCAGCTGAGGTCTGCCCAGCCCAGGGTTTGCTCTCCCTTCTTCCCAGCGTCCTGCCACAGGGGGGTTAAATGGGTAACAGGGCTGTCCCTGGGGGGCTCAGAGGGACATGAACCCTCCCTCTGCACTGCTGGTGAAGTCCTGGCTGAAAAACAACAAAAAATTCTACACACAAACCCCACTTTTTAATTAAAATACCCTTTTGGAGGCAGCATAAAATGCAGTGCACTGGCTAATGCTTGAGGCGCTAAATTGGTGTTGAAGGGAGAGCTTGGCAGAGCAAGTATGGGATTTTGTGGGGACAGCCCTGTCTGTGGGGGTGTTTGGGATAAGATGGGCTTCAAGGTCCCTTCCAACCCAACCCAAAGCACACCTGTCCTGGATTGCCAAGCAAATTGTATCTATTTGCCATCTGGATGGCAGCTGTCTCCTGTTCAGTTTTCCTTATCTCTTCCACACCCACTCCTCCCTCTGGGCAGACCCCTGCTGATAACAGCTATGGAATGTCCCTGCATGGCTGATAAGAACTACAGCATCCCATTGGGAGATGGGAGCCCAGAGGGAGGAGCCAAGCATTCCTACCCGGATAGAATCTGGAGATTCTGGAACACCAGCACGGCTTCTGCACTGGATTGCCCAGAGGAACAGCAGCTGCCTCTGCCCCTGGATCTTCAGAGGCAGAGACTGCACCTTTCTCCAGGATCCCTGCTCCAGCAGAACCAGCCCTGACACTGCAGGAGGGCTGAGCCACAATTCCAATGGCACTGCTGCCAACAGCCTGACCCACAGGGTGTCAGGTTGGGTTCTGACTCTGGCACTGTTGGTTTAGTTCACTGCATTGTTTATTTTATCCTTTTATTTTTTTCCTTCCCTAGTAAAGAACTGTTATTTCCTGCTTCCATATTTTTTGCCTGAGAGCCCTTTAATTTAAAATTTTATATTAATTCAGAGATAGCAGGTTTGCATTTTCCATTTCAGGGGAGGCTTCTGCCTTCCTCAGCAGACACCTGGCTTTCCAAACCAAGACAACACCATGATCCCATGGTTCTGAGTTTCCCAGAAGGGCTCTGCAAGGGGGGCAGCAGTGCCTGCTCAGTGCTTCTCAGGACAGGGGAAATCCAGCCGCCAAAGCCCCAGGAGATGCTTGAGTGGATGCTGAGTGGTCAGTCTGGCACAAACAGCCTCAATGAAAAAATCTGAGCACCAATGTCTCCTGGCCATGAAAAGCAAACAGACTCAAGAAAACCCCTTTCACTCAAAAATGCAAATTACAGGAATTGTTTGCTTCTATCTAGGAATGGAGCAAAATATTCAGTCTGGGAGAGCTGGGGGTGCTGCCCTGGAGAGGAGAAGGCTCCAGGCAGAGCTCAGAGCCCTTGCAGGGCCTGAAGGGGCTCCAGGAGAGCTGCAGAGGGACTGGGGACAAGGATGGAGGGACAGGAGGCAGGGATGGCTGCCAGTGCCAGAGGGCAGGGCTGGATGGGATCTTGGCAATTGGGAATTGTTCCCTGGCAGGGTGGGCAGGGGCTGGGCTGGAATTGCCAGAGCAGCTGTGGCTGCCCCTGGAGCCCTGGCAGTGCCCAAGGCCAGGCTGGGCACTGGGGCTGGCAGCACCTGGCACAGTGGCAGGTGTCCCTGCCATGGCAGGGGTGTGTTGGGATTTAAATTCCTTTCCAAACAAACCATTCTGGGACCCGGTGATTCCTGTTTAAGCCCAGCCCGTCTCCACAGAGGTGTGTTCCCATTCCAGGTACTGCCCTTGGGCTCTGAGTGAGTTCACTGCCAGGTCTGCAGGTATGCAGGCCCAGGACTCCAGGATCCTGGTGGTCCCTTCCTACCCTGGGTAATCCCTGATGCCACCTTTTATGCTAAACAAAGCAGCTGCCCTTGGCTCTCCCTGGTGCTCAGGGCAGCGGGAAGTGCCTCAAATTCCTCCTTCCCTGGTCCCCTCAACCCCTGCCTTTGTGACCAGTGACTCCTTCCAAAACAAACAGGGAGAATTCTCAGAACTCGTCTGAGCCGAGGAAATCCCCTGGCGGGGGTTGGGGTCGTGGCTGGTTCAGCACGGAGCCTTTGTCCAGGGGAATTCCAGCAGGTGAGCCCAGGGAGCTGGGCTGGCCACAGGAACGGGGTGGTGTAAGAGTGACGGGGGTAGGACGGTGGAGATGGACAGAGAGCAGAGACCTCCGAAGCCAGAGCTGGGAACTTGTGGTTTATTGCAAAGGGCCTGGGTGCAGGGCCCTGCTGGGAGCTGCCAGCCACAGCTCAGAGCAGGCTGAGAGAAGAGAGGGGGAGAGAGGGTGAGAGGGTGAGAGAGTAAAAGCGTCAGAGAGCGAGGTTCCCATTACAATACCATAAGTCATCTTCTGTGCTGAATATTCTCATTCTCACTGACCAATCTAGTACAAGATACAAATCCTACAGCATTTCCATACAGCCTAGAAGAATCATTACATTCCCACACTGGGTTACATTTTAAACCCTAAAAACTCCTCTTTGGGCCCTTCTGCCAAGCTGGCAGGGTCTGCTCTGAGCCTTGGGCCTGTCTGCAAGCAGAGGGGATTGTTTGATCCAAAGGGGATCACCTTCAGCTGGCCATGCCATTGTTTTCCAGTTGTTTAGTAACTGAGGGATCTCAAAGCTTGCTTTCATTTCAATCTCACTTATAGTTTCCATATTCTCAAAACCTTTTGCCAGGCAATCATATTTATAAGGCTTTCCTGTTTCATCTTCCCCAACAGGGTGACATCAGCCCTGGGAAGCCACCACAGCTCCCACAGCAAAGAACTGGGAGGAGCGCGGAGCAGGGAGGCTCAGAGCAGCTCCTGGTCAAGCCCAGGTGGGGATTTTTTCCTTATCCCTCCACTCATCAGCAATCAAGTTCAAATCTGATAAATCAGCTCATTTTCTACATTCTCCTTCAAGCAGAAGAAAATATTTTGCTGTTCAGGCTCAGGGAGGCAGATCGAAGGCTCTGTGGTGTTCCTAAGCACCTAAAACCCCAAAAAAGGGAAGGGAAGGGAAGGGAAGGGAAGGGAAGGGAAGGGAAGGGAAGGGAAGGGAAGGGAAGGGAAGGGAAGGGAAGGGAAGGGAAGGGAAGGGAAGGGAAGGGAAGGGAAGGGAAGGGAAGGGAAGGGAAGGGAAGGGAAGGGAAGGGAAGGGAAGGGAAGGGAAGGGAAGGGAAGGGAAGGGAAGGGAAGGGAAGGGAAGGGAAGGGAAGGGAAGGGAAGGGAAGGGCTACATGGCAGCTCCAGCCCTCAGCCTTGAGGCTCACCAGGGAAGGTGAAGGTCAGCTTCAGGCATCTCCAATCATTCAGAAACGGGCTGCATCCAGGCTTGTGGGAGATGCAGATTTACAACCCCAGTTCAGAGCCCCAGTTCAGGAGATCTCAGTTCAGGAAATCCCATGGCTGGGCACCTCCAACTCTGTCACATATTGTTGAAGACAAAGAGGGAAGGGTTTGGATTCCTCCAAACCACAGAGTGGAGCAGCCTTTGGGGCACAGCCCCACTCTGAGCATCCCTCTGAAGTGAAATGCCCTCCTTGTGGATGTGTGGGTTTTTTTCAGGGGATGGTGTGAAGGGAAGGTGTTTTTATGGTGGGAATGCCAGGATACTCAGATATTTGTGCCTCCAATCATAACATTACAGCCATAACTGGTTTTTTCCCCTAAAGCAGTTAAAAGGGAGGTTTTCCAAAGAGAAAATTACAGATGGCACTTGTTTGGGGATGTCAGTTAAGGTTTTTAGCTGTATAGATCTTGGTACTGTTTTTCCCACTGGTCATAATTAACTAATTAACTAAACCAACTAATTGTCCCCATAACAGCACAGAGGGCTGGGCTGTGAAGCAGAAGGACAGGGATCGAGCATCCCCACCCCTCTGCTCTCAGGTTCCATGGTGGGGATGGCAGCAAGCAGGGACCATGTCCCTGCGCAGAGCCTGAGAGCAGCACAGACCCCAGCCCGCCCCAGGTCGATACCAGTCTCTGGTTCCATGATGTCAGATTGCAGAATGGGCACCCCAGGGGGGTGATGAAGGTGACACCGAGCCACCAAGGAACTACAGCACTTCTCCTGCTGGCCAGCCTGACCTTCAGAGATCATTTTCCCTGCTCCAGACCAGCAGAGCATCCCTCAGGACGAGCCCAGTGGATGCTTTGATTGGCTCCTGAGGAGCTCAGGCATTGACCTGGCTGTTTAATGGAGCCCAGTGGATGTTTTGATTGGATCCTTGAGGAGCTCAGGCATTGACCTGGCTGTTTAATGGCTCTCCCAAGCACAACCTGAGGAGCCTGTGCAGCCCCCAACCCGTCCTTGGGGTGTTAAATGACTCCAGCCTCCCCTCAAGGGCTGGGGCCATCTGCTCAGAGTGGGGATTGATCCAGTCTGACAGAATTCCACAATTCCAAATAAAAAGCTGTGGCTGAAATTACACATGGAGTGACCTCAAGGCACTCAGTTCCTCTCCAAGAGGAATTTGTTCTTCCAGCAGAAAACCCCGCGGACCCAGCCCCAGTGCAATGTGGAGAGGTCAAGGCAGGACCATGCAGGTCCCTCCTGAGGCTTCCAGGGCCCCAGAGAGGCTGCAGAGGGTCTGCAGAGCCCCTTCCCTATGGAATGCTGGAGGACACAAGAGAGATGATGGACTTTGGACCTGGCTGACAGAGGAGATTTGATAACAGGATGCCTTGGCAAAAGCAAACGGAACTTTGAAAATTAGACCTGGATTGCAAGAAGATTCAATCAGATGGATTTACCAGAAAAGGAAAAACCCATTAAACTCTGCAAGCAAGAGATGTTGTTATATGCATAAGTTTGTGTGTGTGATTTTAACCTGATCACTGCAGTACACATTACTAGTCTCCCTGAAATAGTAAAAAAGTGTTTGTGTCCCACAATAAAATCAGATTCTGATCACTGAGTTAGTCTCCCTGGCTGTCCCCATCACCAACACTTCCCATCAGGAGCCCGGTGCTGGAAGGGCTGGCAGCTCACCAGGAGTTGCAAATCTCCACAGCCAGTTCCTCTGGGATCCCAGGGCTTCATCCTGAGCTGGCACCACAAATCCTTCACACAGAGAGGAGAGGGGAGGGAAGGGCTGAGCCCCATGCTCGGCACTGCTGAGCCCTGATCCCAAACCCAGGCTCAAGGAACCTCCAGGAACCCCCAAGTGCTAGATCCAAACCCTTCCCAGGGGGAAACAGATGTTAGAAGGCTAGAAATCTGCAAACTTTGCTGGGTTTATCCAAAACTAAATCTCCCAGCAACTAGGACCCTGCAAGGTTTTAGAGCCCTAAAAGTCACATTTCGACTGATACCCAGACCCTGGGGAAAGGACTTCTTTTTCACACAGAAAATGGCCTCCATTTGAGGCCACTCGCTCTGGCTGACAGGGGGGCGCCAGGTTAGAAATTGGGAAATTTTGCTGGATTTCTCCAAAACTAAAGCTGCCAGCAACTAGGACCCTGCAAATCCTTAGAGCCCTAAAGGCCACCTTTCAACTGATACCCAGACTCTGGGGAAATAACTCCTTTTTCCCATGGAAAAATGCCTCAGTTTTGCGGCCATTCGCCCAGATCGACAGGGCAGTACCTAGCTCTAAATTGACAAACGTTGTTGGATTTCTCAAAAACTAAGGCTTTTAGCAGCTAGGACCCTGCAAGGTTTTAGAGCCCTAAAAGTTACCTTTCAACAGATACCCAGACCCTGAGGAAAGGACTTCTTTTCACAGAAGGCAATCCACTCCCAGAGCTGTGGAGGAGACACCTCCAGGGGAGACAAGGGGAGCCAAGCTGCCCCCAGCGCTCTGAAAGGGTTCATGAGCTCCTTCCTGACAAGAGAGAATGGTGAAAAGAGGAAATTTGGCTTTTCTGGTCTCCCTGAAAGCCAAGGAATAAACTTCCAGCTAGGAGGCTGGAGAGCAGCAGGAGAAATCTCAGAGATGGTTCTGGAAGTGCTCTGAGGGGGAAAGTGATGGGGTTGGGGAAAGTAATGGGATTGGGGAAGCCAGAAGACTCTACAGAAGGAAAAGTGCTGAAGATGGCAGAGAGAAAAGCAAGAGCTCCAAGGAAATAAAAAATGAGAAGAAGGAGCTAAAAGAGTTGCAGCAAGTGCACATTTTGTGAATTTCTTTATAATCTCACTCCTTGGTTGAGACAAGAAAGCATGGCATGGGTCCAAAAGCTTTGAGTCCAACTTCAGCCCCTGGAAGGATGGGCCTGGCCAGCAGCATTCAGTGTGAAACCAATAAATAAAGGGAAAAATGAGTCAAGGAAGAAATTTTAATAGGGAAAAAAAGCAAAATAGGAGAGTGAAATAATGACTTGAAAATGGCTGTACTTGGTGTAAAACATTTTCAAGAGATGGCCAGGAAAGGGAATCTGTTCCATTTGGGAGCTTGAAGAACAGACCAGGCACCTGTGGAATTGTCTGCAGGAAAAGGTCCTGGCAGATACCTGGGAAAGAGCAGCGGGAAAAGGTCCTGGCAGACCCCTGGGAAGGGGCAGCAGGAAAGGGTCCTGGCAGATAGCTGGGACAGAACAGCGGGTAAAGGTCCTGGCTGCTGGGGCTGCACACCCCGACACCAAAACCTTGTGGGAATGAGGCAGGGGCACAGGGAGCACAGCCTGTCCTTCTGGCCCTGGGCAGTGCCATGGCATCCAGACATGGAATTCAGGCATGGAATTTATTGCTGTGAGCTCCTGGTGTGTCCCAGCCAGAGGGACACAGGCAGAGCCACAGGAAGGGTAAAATTAAAGCCAACACAGGTTGAGGATGGCTGGCACATTCCCTGGATGGCACAGAGCTCTTGTTTGTGGCTGCCATGCACAAGGACATGGCCTGAGTGTCCCCAGCCCTCTGCTCCCAGAGTCCATCCTGGGAATGGCAGCAAACAGGAAAAGCAATTTAACATTTTTAAGACATAAACAGCAGCATTAGACCCTGGCAGCAGCACAGACCCTGCTGTCCCTTGGCTGTACTGGAGTGGGGACAAAGCCACCCCTGTGTGAGCACAGCACGAGGGGTGCAGCACTGAGCTGCTCTGGCCCCCTGAGCTGCTCTGAGAGGGGCAGGGGGATTTTCAGCCCTGGTAATGCTGAGATGCTTCAATCAGGGCCAGGAAGAAATGCAGGAGCCCCCCTGAGCAGCTACAGGGACCATCCAGTCCCGGGGAACTGAGGTTCCCATGGCATTGAAGGCAATAAAACCCATCTGTTGAAAATTGCAATGCAAGATGTTTTCTATTACCATCTGTATGGCAGATTACCTTTGTCAAGTGGGCAGTTTGCCTTATCTCTCTCTTTGAGTGACCACACCCACTCCTCCCACCAGAGGAGAAACCTGCTGATAACAGCTATGGAATGTCCCTGCATGACTGATAAGAACTACAGCATCCCATTGGGAGATGGGAGCCCAGAGGGAGGAGCCAAGCATTCCTACCCGGATAGAATCTGGAGATTCTGCAACACCAGCATGGCTTCTGCACTGGATTGCCCAGAGGAACAGCAGCTGCCTCTGCCCCTGGATCTTCAGAGGCAGAGACTGCACCTTTCTGCAGGATCCCTGCTCCAGCAGAACCAGCCCTGACACTGCAGGAGGGCTGAGCCACAATTCCAATGGCACTGCTGCCACCAGCCTGACCCACAGGGTGTCAGGTTGGGTTCTGACTCTGCCAGTGTTGGTTTAGTTCACTGCATTGTTTATTTTATCTGTTTATTTTCCTCCCTATTAAAGAACTGTTATTCCTGCTCCCATATTATTGCCAGAGAGCCCCTAAATTAAAAATTTATAGCAACTGGGAGGGGTGGGAAGGGTTTACATTCTTCAATTTAGGGGAAGCTGCTGCCTTCCTCAGCAGACTCCTGTCTTTCCAAACCAAGACACCATCCCAGTGGGTCCCAGGGGTCCCATCTGCCACAGGAGGGTGACAGAGATTTCCTGAGTCCCTCACATCTCTCATTCTGCTGCTCCCTGAGCCAAGTCAGGCCACAGCCATGGCAGGGTTTGCCTTGTTTGGCTCTTTGCATCCCCCATCCCTGCCCAAACCTGAGCTGGGCACACAGAGCCCACAGCTGGGGCAGAGCTGAGCTCTCCTGACCAACAAGCAGCTGTTCTGTCCCCAAGCACTGATTTTACCCCTTGCTTTGCTAGTTTGACCATCTGCTAACCAGGTATTTTAAAATAAAAGCAAATTTCATCTGGTAACAGCAGAAAAACCACAAGCACAGCCTAATGAAAGCGTTTTTAACACAGAGAAACCAAGAGCACCCAATAGCAAGGGCAGAACTGATAAATCCTGCTGGAAATTGCTTGCACCAATTTGGCTCCCTCTGCAAGACCCAAGAAGGATGATCTTTAATTGCAATCCCCAGACACATTGCTTGTGAGCTATTTTTTAAAATTTTAAAGAAATAAACAGCAGCATTAGACCAGTGTTGAATTCCTGAGGCACCCCCTGGGTTACCTGTAGCCCAGGTTTGACATGCACATCAAATTAAGGCCTTGCATCCATTCTGGTTTGAGCTATTTCAGTTGTGTGGGATGGAAATCACACGAACAAAACGCTTCTTTAGTTCCCCACCCATACCCCAGGCATCAGGAAAGACCTGCCCAGACCCTCCTCAGAAGGGGAACAATCATCAGGAACATCATTTGCAGGAGAAGGCAATCTTTGGAAAGATTGAGGAGATACAGAGAGACATCACCTCAGAGACAGCTGCGAGATGGATTTGTGCTCTTCACTCAACCACCCACTCAGAGAAGAGATCCAGGTGACTGCTGACTTAAAGACAGCTCAAAAATAGGAAATTAATGCACTCCAGTTCTGGAGGGCTGAGTTTTATAACAGTGGCTGTGGAAAACAAACTGAAATCCAGCTCCATCTGCTCACCTCCAGTGGCACCTTGCCATCATTGTAACAACTCTACACAAGTGTGAGACACAAGAAGAGAAATAAATAAAACAAGACACTCACCCTCCTTCAAAGATCTTGATCCTCACCGGCTCCCCTCGCTTGGTCACAAGAGCCTCTTCTTCTGATTTTCCCCTTTTCTCCTCTTCCTTCTCAGCTCTAGTTATATCTTTTCGACCTTCATTAGAAAGGAGCGAAGGCAAATGAACCTATCTCCCCAAAAGAGCAAAACAATCCATGATTACAGACAGAATCACTGGCAGGACACACAGAGCAAACAGCCCCAGCAGAGCCAGCGCTGCCCCAGCACTGATCCTGACACCAGGGGCTGGAATTTAGGCACCCCCCCAACAAATGGGGCTCTGCTGCTGCATTTGGGGCCCTGCTGCTGAATTTGGGGCCCTCCTGTTGGATTTGGGGCCCTGCTGCTGCATTTGGGGCCCTCCTGCTGAATTTGGGGCCCTCCTGCTGGATTTGGGGCCCTCCTGCTGGGTTCGGGGCCCTCCTGCTGGATTTGGTGCCTTCAGGGTTGTGGGGGATTTGCTGTGACCCCTGACTGATACAGGAGTCTTTTTGAGCTAGGGCTTGACGGGGTCTCTCTGGTGTTGAGATGACCCCAAAGTGTTGGAAAGTCTCTTTTTTCCCAGCCCTGAGACCAAAGAAGAGTCAGGATTCCTCTGTTCTCATTTTCAAGGTTGTTTATTATTTCTTATCTATAACATTTGAGAGGAATAGCAGATTTGTCTTTCCAAATCAGCTGTAGGTCTGCTGGGAGATAAAACCAGCACTGGGAGATAAAAGAAACAATGGGAAGGATTCCACTGATTGATGAATGGGAAAAGATATTTGATTTTACAAATAAACTTTAGGTTTGCTGATAAATGAAATTAGACATTGAAAGATGAAAGAAACAATGGGGAAGGAAAACCCCTAAATTCTGTGAGAATTAACAATCAAAAGGGAGGGTTATACATTGGAGGGGAATCTTTAGTATCAGTCATATTGGGGAGTCTGAACCTCTCAAGTACCTCAGAAATGGGGAAAGAGAGAAGGGAAATGCAGCTGGGAAATTGGGATAAAAAGGAGGCTGCATCCTCCAAAAATTGGAGAGACCCCAGGGGATGCCCCATGACCTCTGCCTTTATTGGAATAAAGTAAAAGGACTCTTCTGTCTCCTTTTTGGACACAAACCTCTGGTGTTTGTGGATTCATTTTCCTAACACATTTTTTCTCTGACCTGCTGAGGTCTGTCCAGCAGGTCAGTTTGTGGCGCACTGACTGCCTTGGGGTGGTGTTGGCTTTTTATACTAAAAACTACATGTACTTTGCTTACAATAATTTTCCAATACCTATCACCTATGTTAGACAGTCTGTCTCTACTCTAAACCAATCCAAAAGTGCCACCATTACAGCAGAAGATGGAGGACAAGAAGAAGAAGAAGGACAGGACATGCCCAGATTCCTCCATCTTCCGTCTTGAACTCTCATTCTAAAAATCCCAAAATTCTACATTTTCACATGATGATAAATTCACTATCATTCTATTCAAACTCTTGTGGCTTGTAAATCCTCACACAAAGTTGTCAACTGTTTCCATGGGCTAAAATCAAAGGCACAGGTGGTTTTGACTCCATGCCAAGGTCTATGAGCCCCCTGCCAGGGTCTCAAGTTCTCCAGGGCAGCCAGAGGAATGTCCTGGGTTCCAACAAGGTCTCAAAAGTTTTTGGAGATTTTTTATTACACAGAAGATAGCTCAGCTACTTTAGAAGGCATAAAATTAGCAGGATGGCTTTTGTGGTAGCGTTGGAAATAAAAAAGTTTTCATAAAAGGCAAAATAACAAAACTCCTCACAGAGAAAAACCGAGCTAGGTGCAAGAGGCTCTTGCTCTTGGTAAAACACTTCACAAAAGCAATTAGTTTCTTTGTTTTCTTTTTTTTCTAGTAATTTTTTTGGCTTCTATCCAATTGGCTATCCTTGAGTTTGAGGTGAAGTTTCTTAGGTCTTATGAGGCGTCTTTTTTGCTAATTGAGGAAAGAAACTTTTGGGCTTTTTTCCTTTTTAAGGAGACAAAGGATAGTTTTGTCACACTGTCAACACAATAAAGTACTCCTACATCTGACAAGTTTTTTAATTGCTCCTTCCAGGTTATCCAGCTCTTGCCACCTGGAAAAATGAAGGATGAAGGGAAGTGTGGTGGCTGGGGTGACCCTGAGCATGTGGGGTTTCTGTTCCCAAATCTCTGTCCCTGGGTAATGCTCTCTCTGAAATGCACATCTGAAAGGTCTGGAGAGGGGCTGTCTTCAGAATTCATACACTGAACCTCCGGGTTTCCCCCACATTCACACACATTCACACAAATTTGGGTTTCAGCCACCTCAGCCTGACATAAATCAGCATTCCTGGGTGATTTCCTTTGGCTGCCAAGGGCACAGCCCAGAGAAAGCCACAAAACCCACGGGAGAAAAGAATCCTCAACCTCCCCACACGTTCCCAGGGCCAAATCTGCTTTTTCACTGTTAAATTGCCACTTGTTGAGGGGATTTTGTGTCTAAACCTTGTCCAGCCCAAGGTTTAAGTCATGCCCTGACACCTCACCTACACGATGAACGTGTTTGTTATAGGATGGACCTGAACATCAAAGCTGCATCTGTGGGTGGGATGAGGGAGAGCTCTGCACACCTGGAATGAAATGCTGGGATGTCCTAAATTCTGGGACAAAGCCAGGGAGAGCTCTGCACACCTGGAAAGGAATAATGGGATATTGCCCTCTAAATCCCAACAGGACAAACCCACACCTGGAATGAAATGTTGGGATGTTGCCCTCTAAATCGTTACAAAGCAAATGCAGGTGAGCTCTTCAACCTGGAACAAAGTGTTGGGATATTTCTCCTGAAATCCCAATAGGACAAAGCCAGGGAGAGCTCTCCAACCTGGAATGAAATGTTGGGATGTTGCTTCTTAAATCCTAACAGGACAAAGCCAGGGAGAGCTCTCCACATCTATAATCAAATATTGGGATGTCCTAAATCCTGGGACAAAGCCAGGGAGAGGTCCCCAACCTGGGATGAAATGTTGGGATGTTGCTCCTCTAAATCCTAACAAAAAAAAATGCAGGTGAGCTCTTCAACCTGGAACAAAATATTGGGATGTTGCCCTCTAAATCCCAACAGGACAAAGCCAGGGAGAGTTCTCCAACCTGGAATGATATGTTGGGATGTTTGTCCCCTACAGCCCCGCCGGGATCTCTAGAAAAAGGAAAGCAGAGCCTTTCCCCCAGGTCACTTCTCCCACAGTCACTCTGACATCCAGCTGAATCCATATCCTGGCTGAGGGTCCTGGATCCATACCCTCACATTCTCTGCAATTGATGGAAGGCTGGAGAGCAGTTTTCAGAGGGGTTTTGGCCTGCAGGCAGCCCCTGAAGGCTGGAGCAGAGCTGGGCACCCTTGGCTCTGGCTGGCAGCAGTGGCAGCTGCCCAGGTGATTCACCTGCCTCACCTCAGCCTGGGCTGTGGGGGATGAATCACCCCAGTGGAGCCTCCTTGTCTCCCCTGGTTTTGGGGGAAGCCACAGAGTGAGCAGCTCCAACAGAGTCCTACAGAATCCCGGGGGAGATCTGGAGTTTTGGGGGAAGCCACAGAGTGAGCAGCTCCAACAGAATCCCACAGAATCCAGCAGGAACTTCAGGGGAAGCCACAGAGTGAGCAGCTCCAACAGAGTCCTACAGAATCCAGGGGGATATAACACAGCCCCCCCCAGCTGCTGGAACTGCCACGGGATGTTCAACAGGAGGGATGGACTCACTCAAAAGTTGCTTTGCAAAACTGGGGTCAAGCATTTCAAATTCGCCCAGGAATTTCAGGAGCTCAGCTCAGGGCATTAAATGCACCCAGGGTACTCTCTGTCCTTGGGGCCAGGTCAGCCCTGTGGTCACACCATCCACACACCCATCCTAGAAGCCTCCTGGGAATGGTCCCTGTGCAGTCCTGTGCCCCTAAAAGTGCCAGGAATTTCATGACAAAGGGCCCAGGAGCCATTTGAAATATTTAACAGCAGGAATGGTCTTGAGCTGGTGGCTGTGGGCATGGAGATGACAGTGAGGAAATCAGCAGCAGGAGAAACTCAGAACTCTCAAAAATTAAACTTTTAGGATTGTGACTTCACCTCCTGATGGGAGCTATGGGCTCAGAGCACTGCAGGGGACAACCTTTCCAGGTTTACTGAGGAATACAAAACAATTGACTTGCTAGATGTAGCACGAGGTTTATTTATTGCAACTTTCGAAAGCACAAAAACATTGACAGATGAAAGGCACCAGAGAGCCAAAATCATACAGTCACTACTATCCCCTGTTACAGTCTTGTTGGAATTTACAGAGAGTGCAAGCCCCAGTACAGTGTCACCAGCCATCCCTACATGCACGTTGGAGCCCGCAGCCACTCCAGAATTCCAGAATTTTCTGCTCAGCAAATCCCACTGGAAACTGAAACCCCAAGGCAAGGACGGAGACAGCACGTACAGAACTACTGTTTGCTGCATGCATAACTGTACAAAACACCAGAGCTTTTTACATCTCCTGGGAGGAACTGACACCCTGGAGTTACATGGAGGAGGGAATATGGAGGGCAAGGAGCCAGAGCAGAGTTAGCTGAGGGCTGGACTCCAACCCTGGAGTGATGCTACGGCTGCTGCACGTCCTGGCAGCTGCTGCTTCCCCACCCTGCATGGAGGATTTCATCCCCACTGATCACAAATTAGTGCTGTGCTTGGCAAGAATTCGATTTATCTCTGCTGCAGCTCTCAGGGCTCTGCCAGCCACGCGGGAGCAGGGCTGGGTTTAGGATCCAGGTGAACTGGGCAGGGTGAACTCTTCACAAACTGAGCCATGGGAACGTGAACCTGCTTGGAGGGGTTGGTTGAGGGGGTTTAGAGGCTTTGGGGGAAATGCATGCAGTGAAATGTGGGTTTGGATGAGTGAGGGCTGAATGTCCTGGCAGCTGCTGCTTCCCCACCTGTGTTTCACACCCTGCATGGAGGATTTCACCCTGATCACCACGGATCACAAATTAGTGCTGTGCTTGGCAATAATTTGATTTCACCCTGATCACCACGGATCACAAATTAGTGCTGTGCTTGGCAATACTTTGATTTATCTCTGCTGTAGCTCTCAGGGGCTCTGCCAGCCACGCAGGAGCAGGGCCGGGTTAGGATCCACTGGTTCCAGGTGAACTGGGCAGGGTGAACTCTGCCTTCTGTAAATTGAGCCATGGGAACCTGAACCTGCTCCACCAGGCAGCTTGGAGGGGTTGGCTGAAGGGATTTAGGAGGCTTTGGGGGAAATGCATGCAGTGAAATGTGGGTTTGGATGAGTGAGGGCTGAACCCTGTAACCCTTTAACCCCTGTTTAACATTTCCCTTCAGGGCGGGAGGGTCTGGTACCTGTGGACACTCACTGGGTGTGGGTTTTAGCACCATGGCAAAGAGCAGGGCTCAGAGCAGCACAGGCACTTCCTTTAGGGATTGAAATCCAGGGTGCTACGGCACCACTTGGATAAAACCCTTGGAGAAATAGTGCATAAATCTCAGCGTGGTTATTGCACTGCTCAGGTAATTATCTGCCCCCGTGTCCCCAGAAATCTGTCTCTTAGATTTCTGCAGGAGAGTGATGGAAATGCTGAATAGAAATAAAGATTTATTGAATCAAAGTGATTCTACTGTGTATTTTAAGACATATTTATAAGCAGCAGCTGCAGCAGCGATTATGATAAATTTAATATTCAGAGTTCATTTCATGACACAGAAATAAAATGAATAATCCATCAATATAAATTGACTTGAGATGAATATCAAATTGCAAAATCTTTAGAGCGATTCTGTTTGCTAATCTACATGAACATGATCTGGATTAAAGGGATCTGTTTGGTTCAGCATTAAGCAGGAAGGGTAAAGTCTGGCTTTAAAATGAGATACATAAAATTAGGCAGCTCACAGGAGGGTCTTAAAGACTTCTGTGCCCATGTGGGCAATGCCTTGGGGGAGCCCTGCCCCTGGGAAGCCACTGTGAAGTCTTAACTCTAAAACTAGGCATAAAATATCCTTAAATACCTGGAAAAGCAGGTGGACAGCTATAGACCAAACGGATCAAACCACGGGGGTGTTTAACAAAATGTGTCTGACCCGCTGAGGCACTTTTATAAATGTCACTGTCAGCCTTTGTGCTTCTTCAGGGGCCTAAATACACTTGCAAATCTCCCTTTAATATTTTTTAAATACTTTTAAGCATGCCTCTCCATGTTCATTAATGTGAGATGAGCAGATGCACAACCAGACAGAATCCCATTTCCCCAAGGTAATCCTTTTTCTTCATTTCTAACATGCAAAATGCAGGGAATTATAACAGCGTTTAAACAAAAAAAAAAAAAAAAAAAGAAAAAGAAAAAGAAGGAAGTTGTAAAGCTGTTTGAAATATCAAGACAAATGCAAATGAAGTCTAATCCTTTGTGCTGGAGCTGTGGTGGTTCCTGGGGTGGTGGTGGTGGTGGTGATTCCTACTTTTTGGGCTACAAAGCAAGTAGGAACTGGAGAACAGAACCCTGGCCTGGGAGCAGGCTCTCCTGCCCCCTGGGTTGGGCTTTCAGTGGGGTTTGGGCTCTTCACTCTAAGAGCTTCACTGAGAACAGGCGCTTCCCCCAGCGCCAGCGGGACGAGTACACCCCGACCACGCTGAGCACAGCCACGCCCCGGCCCTCAGCCCCCGCTACCCACGCATCCAAATGGATCAGCAGAAAGAAGAGATAGGATTGCATTACCTCGGTCATTTTGGGCTTCCTGGAGCCGGCCGGGACCAGCCTGCCCGCCTCAGGCCGCGGCGCGGTGGCCATGGTGTAGATCTCCTTGCTCACCTTCTGCTTGGACCTCAGCAGGGCCAGGGCTGCCTTGGTGGACACCCCGGGCAGGTTGGGGTTGTAGAGGCTGATGCACCAGCTGGAGTACACCGAGGAGCGCCCATCTGCTTGCTGGGTGTGATTTGGCTTGATGTAGTTTAAATAGCACCAACTGACATTAGTGGTTGTGTGGAGACTGGGGAACTGCAGGACCTTCTTGGTGTCGGTGCCTTCCCGAGCCTTCCCCGCACTGGCGGCACCCTCAGGCACGGGGGCAGTGCTGGCAGGGGTTGGTGGAGGCTGCTCCACCAGTTCTTTGGAGTCTTCCTTCTTGACGGGCTGCAGAGGCTCCTGGCTGAGGAACTGTTTGCCAGCTGGCTGCTCGTACTCCTGCAGTGCCTCAAAGCTGGGGGAACCCGGCCGGGACGCTGCTTGCTGGGAACTGCTCGGGGTTTCCTTTGGCTCCGACTGCTCCACGGACACGCTGGGTGGTGTCTCAACCTCCACCCTGTCTTGGCTTTCCGCAAGGAAGTGAGATTTATCCTGCTTTTTCGCTTCCTCTACTGCACTGGGTGGCTTCACCACTTCCAGCTTCTCCTCTGCTTCAGACACTTCCTCCTCCTTCACTCGCTTCTGCTGCTGTGTCTCCATGGTCAGCTCTAAACTGCCAGCTGGGGACAGCATCCTTTTGCTGCCCCCAACTGTGGAGGGGCCCCCTTCCAGGCCGAGGATGCTGTCTGAGGGGCAGGTGAGGGGCATGTAGCCCTTTCTTTCCGGCAAGGGCAGGGGAACTCTCAGGTATGGGCTCTGGAAAAGGCTTCTCTGCTCCTCTGTGATCATCTGGGCCAGGTCAAACCCCAGCCCATGGACATCAGCGCTGCACACCAGGGCGCCCTTGGGCTGGCGGTCATCAAATTTGGGGAGGACGATGGTGGAGGAGCTGCACTGGGACTGTGTGACCAGGATCTGGGAGAGCGTGGTGTACATGGCGCTGCCATAGGAGGGCATGTTGGTCTGGATGCGGACGGGGACAACCAGGGACACCATGGGCTCTGTCCGGGTGGGGACAACGAGCTGGGTCACGGTGACAGAGAGCGCGGGACTCGCTGCGCAGGTCAGAGGGTGCAACCTGCTGTCCGAGTCATAATCTGTGCACGGGGACAGGCTGGAGCTTCCTGCTGCTGAGAACAAACTGGATTTGATCTGTGGCAAATGTCCACCAGCATCACCTGGCAAGTGGAGGGCAAACTGAGACTGGAGAGGCAGGAAGAAGGCTGAGGGGATCGGGGAGGAGCCAGGGTAGTGCACAGGCAGGAACGAAGGGTGCCTGAAGGACATCTCAGCGGGGTGAGACATCAAGGGAGGAGCGATGTGGAGCGGGCCCGGGTGGATGAGCGTCTGCGGGAGGGGCAGCGGCGGGGTCTGAAATATGGAAGGAGGGATCTGAGGCATGGAGAACTGGGCAGAGAGGATGTCAGACATGGTGTGTGCGGCAAAGAGCTCTGCAGACTGCCCCGGCTGCGGCAGGAGGTGCTGGTAGGGGAATATGGAAACCTGAGGGGCCATGAAGTGCTTCTCGTGCAGCGTCAGCTGTGGCACAGGGTGGTGGAACACCTGCAGAGCCTCTGTGTATGGCGGGCTGTAGGATGGCTCGGGGCTGTCCTTTGGCTGGCTCTTGTCACTCGGGTAGGTGCCGTGAGAAGGCAAAGGAGAGGACGTGGTCGGCTGATGGGGCAAACTGGTGGCAGGAGATTTACTTGAAGAAGGAGCAGGATCCTCCGTGTCTGGCCAGCCCAGTGGGGCCAGGTCTGGCTCGTGTTCGGGGTGCCTGGTGAGGGACGCCTGCCGCACCAGGAAGCATTTCCTCCTCTCCTGAGGAGCCGAGGAGGTGGAGGGGCCGGGGGTGGAGGCAGGAGTGGACGACAAGCTCCCGTAGTCGAAGGATTTGCTGCGAGTCTCTGACATCTGGGAAGGGTGGGACACATTGGGTGTCTGCTCGGAAGCAGATCTCCGCATTTCCCTGGAATGGTGATGGTGGCTGGGGACCATCAGCATATGGGAGCCAACGCCAGGAGGTTTTGGGTGGGATTCGGAGGGCTGGCTACTCGACTCTGGCTTGGTGTGGTCATCCCGGTCAAAGGAGATGGAGTGGCTGGAGCCGTGGGAGAGGCTGCTTTCCTGACTGGGGCTCCGGGTGAGAGAGACGGACTCAAAGCTGGACTCCCCGGAGGACTGGGCCATTTCTGCCAGCCGGAGCCGCTTCTTTTTGGGTGGGAGCTTCTCCGCAGGGAGCTGGGAAAGAGTCTGGCTCCTCTGTGGCCACTGGAACTCCTCGGTTTTCTCTGGCTCCTTCGGAGGAGGTTCTGGCTCTGTTTCTGGTCTGTCCGGCTCTTCCGTGACCAGAATCTCAGGGACCTGAATGTTGGGCTGGCGGACCAGCCTGGGCTGCAGGGAGTGAGGGGGGCGGCTGTGCTGGGGCGTGGGCTGAGATGGGAACTGGGACAGGGGCTTGTCCTCTTCCAAGCTGCTGGGCTGCTCGATGGAGTCTGACTTCTCAAAGGAGCTTGTGTGCTGGATGACAGAGATCTCCTTGGAGGTTGTTCTCCTCTCCTTGCCCTCCGCGCTTGAAGCTGGTTTGGTGTTCCTGGAATGGAAGCTGGCACTGGCCTCGGAAGGTGCGGATTTTCCCGAGTCTGCTGGTGACTTCATGGATTCACGGGTCAGGTTTAGAGCCACCTCAGACGATGCCAGGTTTGCAAACTGAGTGCTTGGGCCGGTGCTGGAGGAGGGGGTGTCAGACACTTCGAAAGACGGAGGTTCCTCGTCGTCCCCCAGGCTCTTCTCCTTCCGCCTCTTGCGCAGCGGGGTGAGCTCCAAGGTGCTGCCCAGCTTGTAATGCATCATCTGGGGCCACACGTCGGGATCCGCCGCGCTCTTCTCTGGCTCTGAGGAGGTGTGGGACGTGGCAGAGCGGGGCTTGGAGAGCTGCAGTTCTGAGCAGTAGTACTTCTTGTGGGCCTCGTAGTTGTCCCTTTTCTTGTAGCGAGCGCCGCACACGTTGCACTCGTACATGAACCCTTTCCCCTTCGGGCCCTTGCGGGACTTTTTGGTAAGATCGCTTTCCTTGGTTTCAGGCTCCTCGGGAGGTTTGGGTACAGTTTCTTTGCTGGCAGAGCCGAGCTCCTCCGAGACGTACTCCACTCCCAAGGGTAGCTCAATAGCTGGTTGGCGTTTTAGCATTCGAGGGTGGGAGGAAAATGCTTGGCTGCGGCTTAAGACTTCCGGCTCCGTGATGTGATCATCGAATGAGTAGCTACCTCTAAAGGTGTGTGGGGAGCTTATAGTGCATGCAGCAGAAGGCATTGAGTGGCTTCTTAGGAGAGGCACTGTCTCTGTGGCACTGTGGGATTGCTGAAGTGACAACAATGATTGTTCGGGCTTCATTTTTTCACCGTGGGACGCCAACACTTTCGCTGCATCCAGCTGGCTGCTGGAGCCAGACTTGATATCGAACTGAAACGGTTCTCTGTACGCACCAGACTTTGGGGATTCAATGCTGCTACGCCTCGAAAGAGAGCTTCTTCTGGGCTTCACGCTGTCGATTTCACTGGTATCCACAACAGCTTCGTTAATGGTAATTAGCTTAGTGATGTGTTCGATCACCTGTGTTCTAGGCACAGACAATGGGACCATGCTGGGCTTCTCATCACCTGACAGGTGTGGGAACCCCTGGGTTGTGTTTGCAGCCAGCGCCGCCGTCCTCTGCCCGATCCTCCCACACTTCCCGAAGATGATCTCGGCGTAGGATTTGGCGTTGGTGTTGGGAGGGCTGATCTGCTGCTCCGCACTCTCGGATCTGGAGAAGTACCCAGACTCCGTGCTGCCTTTGCTGCCGGGGCTCAGGAACGCCTGCTCGTCGATCACCTTCTTGCGCTCGCTCAGGCGCAGCGCCAGCTTCTGCTTGATGGTGTGGGTGTCCTCGGACTTATGGCTCAGGGCGTGCTCTGACGACGGCTCCACAAACTGGGAGCTGTCCTCGAGGGACTGGGACATGCTGGAATGGGACAACGAGCAGCGGTCGTGGCTGGAGCCTTGGCTCCCCGCGCTCAGCAGGCTGCTGGAGAGCAGGGTGTGCTTCTGCCTGGGTGACAGCTCCACGGCGTGCCCCGACATTGTCGCCGTCTCCTCTTCCGAGTCCGTGCTCTCCCCTTCTGTCGGCTCCTCGAACTCCTCCCCACCGATTCGCTCCATCTCCAGGCTCGACGGGTACATCTCTGCTCCGATCCCTGAGGCCAGCCCGGCTTTGATCCGGTGAGCATGGGACTTCCTGTGTTTGTACAGATTACTCTTGGTCTTGAAGGAGAAGCCGCATGGAATGCAAGGGTAGGGCCTCTCGCCCGTGTGGGACCTGATGTGTTTCTGGAGCACGCTGGGCTTGGCGCAGGGCCTGCTGCAGTACTGGCAGATGTACTTGCCAGGCTTCTGGGGCTTCTTCTCCTTCTTGTGCACCTCCTCAGCTTGCTTCAGGGACACCTGGGCAGGGCGGGGGATGAAGACCTTCTGCACGGCCGGCATGTCCTCTGCGGGAATGATGGATGAGTGGGACGGGAGGAGCTGGCCGTGGTGGGCGTGCAGCCCGGCAGACGGGAAGGAGCCAGAGGGCCCTGGCCTGACTGGATCAACTAGCTGCCACGTGGGACCTTCCAGGACATGCTCCGGCTTCCCCGGGGACATAAATGCTGGTGCCAGTGCGTGCTGCTGAAGCTGCGGGATGTGGGCGGGGTGGTCAAAGGAGGAGGGCTTGGGTTGTTTCTGGTGGCCAGGCTTCTCCTGAGGCTCCTCTCGTGGAACGGGCAAAGAGCCGGAAAAGTGCTGCTGCGAGATGATGTCTCGGAGAGGGGTTCCTTGGGAAGGAGCAGAGCTGCCTTGGTACGTAGTTGGGGATGAAATACTGCCTTGGAAAGCCTCTCCTTTGGGAAGCCTCTTTCTTGGACTTTCCTCAGCCTTTTTTGTGCTCTTCTGGCTTTGTTCAGGATCCATGACCTTAAAAGGGTCTTTGAATGCTATTTTGGGAAGGTTTTGGCAGGCTTCATTTAGGAATAATAAAGGTCTCCTCTGTAGATTCCCTGTTTTGCCTGCATTTGCTACGAAGCTGGAGCCGCCAGGAGATGGTTGTTGATTTAAGATTTTACTAAAGTGTCACTAGTTGCTATTTGATTCAAAAAAAAAAACGTTTCAAGGTCAATAAAGTTCACATTGGTAACACATGACAAACTACTTCAAAGAGAGAAAACTTTCCAAAACTTTCAGTCCAAATATTTTCCTTGTGAACTTGGTTAAGGCTTTAAACCTTGCCATTTTATTTCAGTTGACAGTGGCAAGCCTTCAAAGTCAAGATGCAACCCACAATGTGTCTCTTGTTTGTTATGCAAACCTTTGAAAACTTGAGACTTTAGTGCTCATCTCAGAAAGTTCCTTTCTTTTTTCCTTTCTCTCTCTCTCCTGTGCAAGGAAAATAACACTGAACTGTGGATGTCCCCCTGTGTCTTCCTTCTGTTCCACTTTGGAGTTCAAAAGCCTTGGAAAAGTATTTCCCACATTTCTGTAATTACATACGAAAGAAAAAGAGACAAAAAAAAACTACTTTAGCTTTTGTGTGTAAGTAATTAACCGCTGCTCATTCAGGGGGGTTAATAGTAAATATTTTGTACACAAATAATTCAGAACAACTCATTGAATGTCTGCCTAAACCTAAACATAAACTGCACTCAGGCAAACCTCAGGGACTCGGTTTAATGCTCACAAAACCTGGCTCTGAGGCAGCAACCAAAGACAGAAACTTGAAACAGAGACAGTTTGGAAAAATGAATTAAAACGCTTTAAAACTCGAGTTCCTTCTAACCTCCTGCAACCATTTAGGGGTTTAAAGTTTTTTTAATTGTATTTCCCTTCCAAACCGACTGACTCCAAAGCCCTGCCTCACACCTCTTACATCCCTGACAAATAGCAAGGCATCTTCTCTGGATAAAAGCTGCTCTTGAGCTGTGCTAATCTTCAGTGTCACCTACAACAAAGGCAGGTAAAGAGGAGCTTTTATTGAACTGTTGCCTCTTTAATTTCCTGCCTTTTGTCACCAAACAAAGGCGCAAATCCAATTTCTGTGGCAGACACGTGGGCTGTTTCTAAAGGGAAACTCCCTTGAGATGAGTGTGGATGGGACCTCTGAAACCCTATTAACCACCCTGAGCAAACACAGCTCCTGATGGGACATTCCGGGAGGGAATTGCACTGGAATTGCACCCTGACCGCTCTGGAATCAGCCAGTCTCTCCAGGAGATGGGGTGGATATGGGTGGGATGCTCTGAATGAAAAGAAGGGTGGTGCTTTCTAAATGAAACTAATTGATAGATGCGTTGTATAATGGCAAATAAATTATTATCCTTCTTTCTGAAGGCATTGCCTGCCCCGTGGTGTGCTGCCTTACTAGGACTGGGTTAATTAGAGGAAATCACTCCAAACCCTGTGTTTCCTGGGGATGGGGCTGAAGTGCCAGTCCAGCAGGGCAGGGAGGAGCAGGGGACTGAGATTTGAGCTCAGCAATGACCCAGCTTCCTCCTGAAGGGCGAGGAGCCAGCAGGAGAATCCACAAAGTCCTCCAAGGATTCCTCACCGCTCAATCACTCCTACAACCCTGTGGGCTCAGTGAGAAAAGGGACCTGGAGTTTGAGGGGATTTAGCTGACTTTAGCAGTGTAATGATACTGGGACACCCTGGTGTCACAGACAACTTTTATGAGAAATATTTTCTTTAGGATTTTTCTTCTTGAGAAACGAAGAAGCTTCGAGAACAAAATGTAAACAATGATTATCTGCTGCTGTGGAATGCAACAGGTGCATCTGTGATTGGTCTCATGTAGTTGTTTGTAATTAATGGCCAATCACAGCCCAGCTGGCTTGGACACAGAGCTCGAGCCACAAACCTTTGTTACCATTCTTTGCTATTCTATTCTTAGCCAGCCTTCTGATGAAATCCTTTTTTCTATTCTTTTAGTATAGTTTTAATGTAATATATATCATAAAATAATAAATCAGCCTTCTGAAACATGGAGTCAGATCCTCATCTCTTCCCCAACCTAAAAACCCCTGCGAATACCATCACACCCTGGGACACCTCGTGACCAGCCAGACTTCACAAATTCTCAGTGACAGGTGTCACTGACAGCTGTCACCTCAGGTGACCAAATGCAGGGTGCAAGTCCTTGGACACATCTCCCTCATGGAGAGAGGCAGGGACGCAGAGGGGACAATGGATCCCCCATGAGGGGCTCAGTTCAGGGACGTGGGTTCCCCTGAGATGTCATTTTTTATTGGCTGGATAAGTCCGCCTGTGACACCACATCTCAGGGAATTGACACAAAATCAGTTCCAGCGTTTAACTTCACCTTTTTTCCCTCAAATCCAGGCCCTGCTCCCTTCCAGCACCAGCTTCAAACCTTCCCAGCACCTGCAGAGCACCTGCCCCTGCCCTGACTTGCTGAGGGAATCAGGCTCCTTGCTGTGAGAAGGATTTAATTACATTTTGAAACCCCTTTTCAGAGAGCCCACAGTGCTGACTAACCCTGCCCGTGGTCTGGGCTACACTTTGAGCCCAGCATTTATTCAAGATCAAAGGCACTCGTGGGGCTGATTTATCACCTTGATTTCTGCACGGATTGCTGGGGTTTGCCCCACTCGTGACACACAGAGCTTTTTGACCTGGGAGAATTGGATTTAAGCAGAGACAGAGAACATTAACTGAGTAGAAGTGGATTTAAGCAGGGATTTTTTCAGCAAGAGCAGAATGAGCTGCCACAAGCTCAAATATTCACATTTAAGAGCTCCCAACTCAACCTGGACAACATTATAATACTGAATTTTCTTGTGTAGGTCACATATCAATTCCTAAATGTTTAAAATTAGGCATGCAAAGAAAATTCTTGAGTTAATTCAATATCACCCCAAATGTTCAGACCATCCTCATTCTCCTCTGCTGAACACATGATCCCCAGCTGATTTTTATTTTTTAGGAATTCTGCACTATTCAAGCACAGGCCAACAAACAAACACACCTGGCTGCCTACAGAGGCAAGCAGGGCCATTCCAGGCCAGTCCAGGCTACTCTGGACATCTTTATTCCATTACTGGGAATGAGGTTCCTGGAATGCCAGTGGCAAAGGATAATTCTCCTGGCTGGATGCAGTTAATCCAGGCTGAGACTTCTCCAAGGAAAATTCAACAATGCAACAAAAAATGGGAGGAAAAAAATGAAGCCTGGGAAGGTTTCTACACTAAGGATCCAGAGAGAAGGAGGAAGAAAAGGGGAAATTCATGAGGGGCAGCTCCCATCCCTGCTCTGGGACAGGGACAGCACCCAGGGCACGGCTGGGGCTGGGCCAGGGCAGCTCAGGCTGGAGCTCAGGGCAAGGCTCTTCCCCCAGAGGGTGCTGGCACTGCCCAGGCTGCCCAGGCAATGGGCACGGCCCCGAGGCTGCCAGAGCTCCAGGGATGCCCAGGCTGGGCTTGCTGGGGGCTCTGGGCAGGGTTTGGGGTTGGGATTGATCATCCCTGTGGGTTCCTTCCAGCTCAGCACATTCCATGATTGTGTGAGAGTGAGGGATGGGGGAAATGAGGGATGGGGGAGAAATTTGGGCAGTGCTGCAGGGATGGCCAGGGTGGGGTTGGTGGGGGCTCTGGGCAGGTTGATCATCCTTGGTCCCTTCCAGCTCAGGATATTCCATGATTCTACAACCCTTCACTATTTCTATTCTCTCTTTCCCTCAGCATCCTGAGCATGGCACTGGAACAATGACAGCAAATCCTAATGGAAAAAGCCCCATGGATTATAGGGCACACAGATCCCAGCTGCTTCCACGGCATGTGTGGGTTTGTGTTTCCAGCCCCTCTCCAGCCTCGTTGCCCCCTCTGGATGATCTCAGGCATTTCAAAGTCCTTCCCAAACTGAGGGGTCAGAACTGGGCACAGAAATATAAAAATGCAGCACGGGGAGGATTCACAAGGCAGAAGTTTCTTAAATTAATTGAAGTGAAAGCAAAATAAACTGGACAAAGAGAAAGGCAGGTCCTGCTCGCAGGTGGAGCCCACTGCAGAGGGCAGGGAGAGCAGCCAGGGTGGAGAAAGCAGAGGTTACTCACAGTGCAATGGGCAGTGTGGAGTTTTGGTGGTGTCCCCCTCTTGTTTGCCCAGAGCTGAGCCCAGCCTGTGGAAGGCAGAGCAGGCTGGGCTCAGGGTGTGCAGATCCTGCAGCTCCACCTCTGCAGGAGCAGCCAGGGCCCTGCTGGAGACAGCCCCAGGTAACCACAGCAGGGCACAAACAGTGCCTGGGGTGCTGCCACCTCCCTGGGGTGACACCAACGCTCAGAGCAAACAGCACTGCAGGCTGAGCTTCTCCAGCCCAGGGCTTCTGCTGGAACCCCAGGTATTGCTGAGAATTCCAGACTTTCTGTGCTGCCAGGACAGACCCCCAGGAGAACACTGCACTGACCTGAGGCTGTGGAGAAGCTTCCAGAATGGAATGACAGAAGTGGGATTGTGGGTGTGGAGTTTGGATAGAAGTGTGTGAGATCACAGGGAGGGAAACTCAGAGTTTGGGGTTTTAGAATATAGTAATAGATATAGAGCAAGATGGAGGCTTTGGGGTGGAAGCTGGGCCTCCTTCTCCTTCTCCTTCTCCTTCTCCTTCTCCTTCTCCTTCTCCTTCTCCTTCTCCTTCTCCTTCTCCTTCTCCTTCTCCTTCTCCTTCTCCTTCTCCTTCTCCTTCTCCTTCTCCTTCTCCTTCTCCTTCTCCTTCTCCTTCTCCTTCATGGGTTTGGGTGGCTTTGTGTAATTGGATAAAAAATCCCCATTGCAGGCCATGGGTGGTTGATTATTGGGTTAAAAGTGAAAATAATTTAGGTGCCATTTCTTAATTGGACAGTTTAGCCTTAAAAGGCCTTGCAGAGAGAGAGATGGGGCTCCATTTTCAGTGTGTCAGAGTGAAATGCTGCAGAACTCAGGGTTTGTGAAACTCTGACAGAGATAAGAACTAACAAACATCTGAGTCCCAACAAGAAATACCATCTCACACATTTAATCCCAATTCTGGCAAAAAGAAGATAAAACTCAACAGTTTTCCTCCTCCTGGACTGGGTATTTCTCCTGCTAGCCCAAGTATTCCCCCTTCTGGTCCAGTTATTCCTTCCTTTGGAGCGGTTATTCCCCCTCCTGGACCAGGTGTTCCTCCTCCTCCTCTATTCCATCTCCTAGACCAGGTATTCCTCATTTGACCCAGGTATTTCTCCTCCTGGCCCAGCCCTTCATCCAAATCTCAGATTTAGTCTCAACTTTTGCATTTAGACCTCTTCAGTTTCAAGCAAAACATTCAGTTGCTCCACACCCACCTTCCACAGACCTCCCAGCACATTTCCTGTGAGGAAAGGCTGGGAGAACTGGGGGTGTTCAGCTGAATAAAAGGATAAAAGGTTCTGGGGAGATCTGAGATCCCTTTCCAGGGCCTGAAGGGGCTCCAGGAGAGCTGCAGAGGGACTGGGGACAAGGATGGAGGGACAGGAGGCAGGGAATGGCTGCCAGTGCCAGAGGGCAGGGCTGGATGGGATCTTGGCAATTGGGAATTGTTCCCTGGCAGGGTGGGCAGGGGCTGGGCTGGAATTGCCAGAGCAGCTGTGGCTGCCCCTGGAGCCCTGGCAGTGCCCAAGGCCAGGCTGGGCATTGGGGTGGCAGCACCTGGCACAGTGGCAGGTGTCCCTGGGCTGCAATCAGCTGCCATTGAAGATCCCTTCCCACCCAAACCACTCTGGCATTCACATTCCTGAACCAAGGATGGAAACCAGCACCAAAACCCATTGCAGCAAATGGAGAAAGGAAAGGAAAGAATGATTTCCTGGCTGGTTCCAGGTGCCCCCAGTGCCATTTGCCACAGGGGGTTTGTAGCCTGGCAAGGCCTGGTTAGAGAGGTTTGGGCTGTGCCAGGGTGCCCAGAGCAGCTGTGGCTGCCCCTGGAGCCCTGGCAGTGCCCAAGGCCAGGCTGGACATTGGGGCTGGCAGCACCTGGCACAGTGGCATGTGTCCCTGCCATGGGAATGGGTGGGATGGGATTTTAACCACCAAACCATTCCAGGATTCTGAAATTCACGTGTTTGGACCCTCAGACTTGAGCAACATCTGCTGAGCTGCCGTGGATCACGGAGGGGAAAAGAAAACCCAGGGCTAAACTGGAGAGATTTGGGTTCAGTTCCCACTTTGGTTACACATTTCCTGTGTGAAACTGGGCAAGTTCATCTCTGAGTGAGTCCCCATTTCCAGATGGGGACACTTCCCTGTTCCACAGCTGGGCTGTGACTCAGCACTGAGGGCCTGGGGAAGGGAGAGACCCACGGAGATAAAGAGGGATCCTCTTAACTGGAAACAGATGGGGAGGCAGCCAGGAGACTTTCTCTGCTCATTAAAAAAATCCAGGATTAAAAGTTTGTGCTTACTCACTTTTTATTTTTATCCCCAGGGGTTTCTGCAGTTTTCCCTCACACCTTTCCAGGCAGAGACGAGCCCTGAGAAAAACATGAATGAACCCAGCTCTGCATTTATTCAAGGCAAAGGGTTAATCTAGAGAATTTCATCACTTCAGAGAGGCTTTCCAGAAAAGCATTTGAGTCACAACAGAGAAATTATTGCAAAATCTGCATGTTTGAGAGCTAAATATTCCCAGAAATATCACCATCAAAACTAGAAGGGGGGGGAGGAAGAAAAAAAAGCAGCAAGCCCTGAGGAGCAGCAGCCACAGAAGGGCAGGGATGGAGCAAAGCATCAGCACTTCCATGAATTCCTTGGAGCAGCACTCGGCCCAGCCAGGACAGGGCTCTGGCTCTGCCTCCAGGCAGCCCCAGCTCCCTCCCAGCTCCTGCTGTTTCATTTCCATCACTAAAAGTGGGATTTGCAGCCTGGCTCCTGCCCCTGCAGGCACTCTCTTGTTCCAGAGGGCTTCTCAGGGGTTTCTCACATTTATAAGGACGCCGATCCTGTTTTGTTGTGAGCAAAATTCAAGAAAATCAATTTTTAGAGACATTCACGATGACCCTGGAGATCCAGTGCCTGTGAGGAATTCTGAGCATTCCCATCTCATCTCCTCCATGGTATTGCGCGAATCCCTGCTGCTCTCCCTTCTCACTATTTAAAAGGCACTATTTAATATTTTTACACCACTCCTGCCTAATGATTCCTTCAGAATTCCCCAGGACTGACCACTCCAGGCTGGTAGTCCCAGGATGGGGAGGCAGCTCGTGGGTGAGCAGCGATTCCATCCAAGGCCGCGTGCCCTGAGCACAGGGAAGGCAGGAATGGCCTTTCCCTGGAAATGTGTTCCCAGTGCCAGCACACTCCCTCATGCCAGAGAACTTCTCAGGGGTTTCTCACATTTATAAGGACACTGATCCTGTTTTCCTGCAAGCAAAATTCAAGAAAATCAACTTTTTTAGAGACATTCAAGATGACCCTTGAGGACCAGTGCTGAATTCTGAGCATTCCCAGCTCATCTCCATCATGGGATTGTGCAAATCCCCGCTGCTCTCCCTTCTCACTATTCAAAAATCACTATTTAGTATTTTTGCACCATTCCTGCCTAATGGTTCCTTCCGAATACCCCAGGACTGACCACTCCACTCCAGGTGCCAGTCCTAGGATGGGGAGGGATCTCGTGGTGAGCAGTGATTCCATCTGAGGCCGTGAGCCCTGAGCACAGGGAAGGCAGGAATGGCCTTTCCCTGAAATTGTGCTCCCCTGCAGAGACTCCTGGTTGAACCCAGGGGTTGAGAAACCTCCCAGAATGTTTCTGCATCCCTTCAAACCACAGGAGTGGGGGAAAAATAATAGAAGGAAGGGAAAACTGGAGTTGAGAGGGAGTTTGTGATTCCTGCTTAACCACAGGATTGCAGCGGGAAGGAGTCGATCTCACAGCCCTGATTCCATGGCCAGGAGCCTTGGGGGGGTCACTGGGGAAAGCTCACCCTGACCCTCCCTGGATGAGCCTCTCCTTGGATGCTGCCTGGATTTTCTTCCATGGACACAAGAAATCCATAGATTTACTCACCAATCCATGGGTGCACACACTAGTCCATAGATTCACACACACCAGTCCATGCATTCACACACCAATCCATGGATTCACACAAACCAGTCCATGGATTCACACACACCAGTCCATGGATTCACACACACCAGTCCATGCATTCACACACCAATCCATGCATTCACACACACCAGTCCATGGATTCACACACACCAATCCATGCATTCACACACACCAGTCCATGCATTCACACACCAATCCATGGATTCACACACACCAATCCATGGATTCACACACCACTCCATGGATTCACACACACCAATCCATGGATTCACACACACCAATCCATGCATTCACACACCAATCCATGCATTCACACACCAATCCATGGATTCACACACACCAATCCATGGATTCACACACCAATCCATGCATTCACACACCAATCCATGCATTCACACACCAATCCATAGATTCACACACCAATCCATGCATTCACACACCAATCCGTGGATTCACACACACCAATCCATGGGTGCACACACCAATCCATGCATTCACACACCAATCCATGGATTCACACACCAAATCTGGCCATTCCCATGGAGTTAAGACTGGCTCCACCCTCCCTGCTCCCTTCTCCAGGTACCTCTTCCAAAATTCAACAGCCCATGGATGCCCACACAGCCCATGGACGTCCACACAGCCCATGGACGCCCACATCTGCAACACCACACCAAGGCAGGGACAGGAAGAGTTTTTTCTAAGATTATTTCCCATTTTGGAAAGCTGGATCTTGCTCCAAGGTGAATCTCACCCTTGTGCAGAGGGCACACCCAAACTCCAGCCCCTGAGATGGTGGGAGCTCCTTCCATTCAGGAATTCAGTTCAGGAAACTGATCCTGCCTCCTTCATTTCCTGGAACTGGAGCAGCCCCAGCAGCTCTGCAGCTGAGGGTGGAGGATGACCCCACACCAGGCACTGCCCTGGTGGGCAGAGCATTATTATATCTCCGGATAGAATCTGGAGGTTCTGGAACACCAGCACGGCTTCTGCACTGGATTGCCCAGAGGAACAGCAGCTGCCTCTGCCCCTGGATCTTCAGAGGCAGAGACTGCACCTTTCCCCAGGATCCCTGCTCCAGCAGAACCAGCCCTGACACTGCAGGAGGGCTGAGCCACAATTCCAATGGCACTGCTGCCACCAGCCTGACCCACAGGGTGTCAGGCTGGGTTCTGACTCTGGCAGTGTTGGCTTAGTTCACTGCACTTGCTGCCCTGCTGCTCCTGCCACGCCAGGCACTGCTCCTGTGGCTCCTCCTGCTCCAGCTGAGCTCCAGCCTTGGCACGGAGCAGAAGGGAAAGCTCCAAGGGAAGCTGAGCCAGGATGGATGAACCCCAGCAGAGTTCAGGCTGCCAAGTTCAGAAGGAGAGCAGAGGGCAGCTTGCAGGCACCCACTCGGTGCTCGGAGCCTGGGCTGCACTTTGGAGGAGTCTGAAAGCAGTGCTGGGATGAGCAGGGCTCCCAGACAAGACCATTTTCCCCTGGAGCCAGCCTGGTTTGGGAGCTGCAGCGAGGCAGAGAGAGCCCAGCTCCTGAAGCTGACAATGGAATGTGCCGGAGCCTGGCTCATCCTTCAAGCTCAGCACAAATCCCAGCTCCAACAGGAGCAGGAAACCCAAACCCCAAACCCAAATCCCAAACCCCCAGCACATGAACCCAGCAGAGATTCACAGAATTCCCAGAATTCCCAGAATCACTGGGTTGGAAGAGACCTTCAAGATCATCGAGTCCAACCCAGCCCCAACACCTCAACTCAACCCTGGCACCCAGTGCCTCATCCAGGCTTTGTTAAACACCCCAGGGATGGCGACTCCACCACCTCCCTGGGCAGAACATTCCAGAACTTTATCACTCTTTCTGTAAAAAATTTCTTCCTAATATCCAACCTGTATTCCAGCCCTCAGGGAGGGAAGCAGAGCTCAAGCAACTCCCCAGCTTTGTCCCAGCCCTTCTCTGATCTCCTCTGCCCTGAACGAAGCCCAGCCGGCCCCAGGTGCGGCTGCTGCTCACACACCTGGGCTGAGCCGTCCGTGTGGGACCAATTTGGAGCCTCCTCTCCCCTGGAATCCAGGAGAACAATTCCTGGAGCAGCAGGAGGGCTGAAGCCAGTGAATGATCCCCCAAAGCAGAGCTGAGGGCAGGCAGGAGGCAGCAGCACGGACCTCATGGCTGTGTCAATAACGAGCTAATCCCCATTCCCAAAACATTCCCCAGTGCTTTATCCACACAGATTTTTCCAGGATCCAGACCTCACACCAGCCCATGTAACTCCTGCAGGATTTCCACAGAAACACCAAATTATTAATATTGGAAAAGCTCTTCAGGACAAGTCCAGCCTTCCACCCAATCCCACCATGTTCCCAAATGTCCTGGATTGCCAAGCAAATTGTATCTATTTGCCATCTGGATGGCAGCTGTCTTCTTTTAAGTGCCTTATCTCTTCCACAGCTGGGGAGACATCTGCTGATAACAGCTATTGAATGTCCCTGCATGGCTGATAAGAACTACAGCATCCCACTGGGAGATGGGAGCCCAGAGGGAGGAGCCAAGCATTCCTACCCGGATAGAATCTGGAGATTCTGGAACACCAGCACGGCTTCTGCACTGGATTGCCCAGAGGAACAGCAGCTGCCTCTGCCCCTGGATCTTCAGAGGCAGAGACTGCACCTTTCTCCAGGATCCCTGCTCCAGCAGAACCAGCCCTGACACTGCAGGAGGGCTGAGCCACAATTCCAATGGCACTGCTGCCAACAGCCTGACCCACAGGGTGTCAGGTTGGGTTCTGACTCTGCCAGTGTTGGTTTAGTTCACTGCATTGTTTATTTTATCCTTTTATTTTCTTCCCTATTAAAAAACTGGTATTCCTGCTCCCATATTTTTTGCCAGAGAGCCCCTTCATTTAAAATTTATAGCAATTGGGAGGGGTGGGGGAAGTTTAAATTTTCTATTTCAGGGGAGGCTCCTGCCTTCCTTAGCAGACTCCTGGCTTTCAAAACCAAGACACCAAAGCCCATGGCTGCTCGTTTTCTGAACACTTCAAGGAATGAGATTCCACTGCTTCCCTGGGAAGTTTGTTCCAACAAGGACATGGGAAAGCTCTGCAGTAAAGTTGCAAATGTGCCCTTTTCAGCTCGTAGTAACTCAGCCTTTGCTGGCTCTCCACAGCGGGGGAACACCAGGGAGGAGCAGCTTTTCCCAAGTTTCCTCCAGCTGAATTAATGTCATTTCCTTTCCTTTATTTGGCATTCCAGGGCTTCCTGAGAGTAGCATTCCCCTCAGGATTCACTAAAGAAAGTAATTGGGAAAAAATACCTCAAAAAACCCAGCAAAAAACACCCAAGAAGTGCCATGGGTTGCATTGCTTGTCTCAGTCCCTGCTTTCTTGACCGTTGCTTGCTGTGGAGCTGGAGCAAATCTATGGATAAAATCAGAAAAAATAGGAAAAAGGGGGAAAAAATGAGGAATAAATGGGAAAATGGGAAAAAAAAGAGGAATAAATTGAAAAAAATGGGGAAAAAATGAGGAATTTTGGTGTGTTTTGCAAATATTCTGAGAGAGGGACCCTTTTGGCAGCTTGCAGAAGTGCCCAGGCTGCTGGATGGCTGGGACAGGGAGGCTCTGCCCCATCCACGTGTGAGCAGGGCTGGTCCTGCCAATGCAGAACCTTCCTGGGCATGATCCAGAGGAGTTTTCCCTAAGGACGCCCTGGCAGGATACAGCCAGGCTGGTGATGTCACCTGCAGGGCACAGCAGCTTTGTAGGACTGAACAAAACCAAACCAAATGAGGGATTGGAAGGCAATGAAAACAATAAAAAAAGGAAACTTTTAACATGCAAATTCCAGCTCTGCTGCTCGACAATTTTTCCCTTACACAAACTGCTCTTTGTCTCGTTAACGACAAAGCAGAGGCAATTAAGCAAAGTGCAATAAGACTTAAACAGAATGGAATTAAAACCAGCTCTGAGATTATTGTTCAGCCCCACTGAAGGGATCCTTCCTTCCAGCTGATAGCACAAAAAGCTGCCAGTTTGCTTTGGATGCAGGAGGGAGGAGCAGGAATTTTCCATTTTCCTGCTGCCCTGCAGTACCACACAAGGCTGCCCTCTCCTCATAGACAGAATTCCATCTTTGGAATTCCAACTTTGTGTTAATCAAGTGCCTCAGTGCTCTAAAGAATGGAAGGTACAGTAAAAATAGAAATATATTATAAATTTCCTCCATTACGATGGTGCAAAAGCCTTTTTCCTTGGGAATTTTTTTGTTTGGGAATTCCTTCACCTGTGAAAGTGTGAAAATCAAAACAAATCAGATTTTGCACTTTCTGGACACAGCAGGAACACACAGTGCTGTGTTGTGCCAGTCTGGATCTCTTT